>NW_026126120.1:0-161584 GCF_943737965.1 Phodopus roborovskii
TCCCCACTTTACCTGAGGTCTGGGGGACTTGTCCCTTCCCAGTTCTGTGAGGGACTTTATATGAATCTCTTAGAATACAACTTGTATCCTAGTTCCTCTGGTAATGTGAATTATAGGCTGGTGATCATTTGATCTTTGTTCTAAAATCCATATATGAGTGAGTACATACTGTGTTTCTCTTTTTGTGACTGGGTTACCTCATTCAGGATGGTTTCTTCAAGTGCCATCCACTTGCCTGCGAATTTCAAGATACCATTATTTTTTTCTGCAGAGTAGTATTCCATTGTGTAGATGTGCCACATCTTCATTAACCATTCTTCAATTGAAGGGCATCTAGGTTGCTTCCAGGTTCTTGCTATTACAAATAGTGCTGCTATGAACATAGTTGAACAGATGTCTTTGTTGCATTGATGTGAATTCTTTGGGTATATGGCTAAGAGGGGGATTGCCGGGTCCTGTGGTAAACTAATTCCCATTTTCCTGAGGAACCGCCATACTGATCTCCAAAATGGCTGTATGAGTTTGCACTCCCACCAGCATTGGAGGAGTGTTCCACTTTCTCCACATCCTCTCCAACATAAGTCATCACTGGTGTTTCTACTTTTAGCCATTCTGGCAGGGGTAAGATGGTATCTCAAAGTTGTTTTGATTTGCATTTCCCTGATA
The DNA here is from genome assembly GCF_943737965.1 of Phodopus roborovskii. NCBI lineage: Eukaryota > Metazoa > Chordata > Mammalia > Rodentia > Cricetidae > Phodopus > Phodopus roborovskii. Next base: position 667 of record NW_026126120.1, read on the forward strand.
GCTAAGGATGTGGAGCATTTTCTTAAGTGTCTTTCAGCCTTTTTGATTTCCTCTATTGAGAATTCTTTCTTCAGTTCTGTACCCCATTTTTTTAATAGGGTTATTTGGTGTTTTGTTGACTAGTTTCTTGAGTTCTTTGTATATTTTGGAGATCAGCCCTTTGTCGGGTATAGGATTAGTGAAAATCTTTTCCCAGTCAGTGGGCTGCCGTTTGGTCTTGTCAACTGTGTCCTTTGCCTTACAGAAGCTTCTAAGTTTGAAGAGGTCCCATTTATTAATTGTTTCTTTCAGTGTCTGTGCCCCTGGAGTTATGTTCAAGAAGCGGTCTCCTATACCTATTTGTTCAAGGGTACCTCATACTTTGTCTTCTAAGAGGTTCAATGTGGCTGGATTGATGTTGAGGTCTTTGATCCATTTGGACTTGAGTTTTGTGCATGGCGACAGACATGGGTCTATCTGCAGTCTTCTACACACCCTCATCCAATTGTGCCAGCACCATTTGTTGAAGATGCTGTCTTTGCCCCATTGTATAATTTTAGCTGTTTTGTCGAAAATCAGGTGTTCATGGGTGCGTGGATTAATATCAGGATTTTCAATTCGATTCCATTGGTCTACCTGTCTATTTTTATGCCAATACCAGGCTGTTTTCAGAACTATAGCTCTGTAGTAGAGCTTAAAATCAGGAATGGTGATGCCTCCTGAAGTTCTTTTATTGTATAGGGTTGTTTTGGCTATCCTGGGTCTTTTGTTTTTCCATACATAGTTGATTATTATCCTTTCAAGGTCGGTGAAGAATTGTGGTGGGATTTTTATGGGGATTGCATTATCTGTAGATTGCTTTTGGTAAGATTGCCATTTTTACTATGTTTATCCTACCTATCCAAGAGCATGGGAGGTCTTTCCATTTTCTGGTATCTTCTTTAATTTCTTTCTTTAGAGTCACAAAGTTCTTATTATATAGATCTTTTACTTGTTTGGTAAGCGTTACACCAAGATACTTTATGTTGCTTGTGGCTATTGTAAAGGGTGATGTTTCTCTGATTTCTTTCTCTGCCTCTTTATCGTCTGAAAAAAATAGGGCTGCTGATTTTTTTGAGTTTATCTTGTATCCTGCTAGTTTGCTGAAGGTGTTTATCAGCTGTAGGAGTTCCCTGGTAGAGTTTATTGGGTCGCTTATGTAAACTATCATATCATCTGCAAATAGAGGCAGTTTGACTTCTTCCTTTCCAATTTGGATACCCTTGATCTCCTTTTGTTGTCTTATAGCATTAGCTAGAACTTCTACTATGATATTGAAGAGATATGGAGAGAGAGGACAGCCTTGTCTTGTTCCTGATTTTAGAGGAATTGGCTTAAGTTTCTCTCCATTCAGTTTGATGTTGGCAGTTGGTTTGCTGTATATTGCTCTTATTATGTTTAGGTATGTTCCTGTTATCCCTGACCTCTCTAATACCTTTATCATGAAAGGGTGTTGAATTTTGTCGAAGGCTTTTTCCGCATCTAGGGAGATAATCATATGGTTTTTCTGTTTCTGTTTGTTTATATGGTGGATCACTTTGATAGATTTTCGTATGTTAAATCATCCCTGCAATCCAGGTATGAAGCCTACTTGATCATGGTGGATGATTTCTCTGATGTATTTTTGAATTCGGTTTGCCATTATTTTATTGAGTATTTTTGCATCGATGTTCATCAGGGATATTGGTCTGTAGTTTTCTTTCTTAGTTGTGTCTTTGTGAGGTTTGGGTACCAAAGTTATTGTGGCCTCATAAAAAGAGTTTGGCAATAAACCTTCTGTTTCTATCTTGTGGAACAGTTTGAGGAGTAGTGGTATTAGTTCTTCCTTGAATGTCTGGTAGAATTCTGCACTGAATCCATCTGGCCCTGGACTTTTTTCGTTGGAAGGCTTTCGATGACTGCTTCTATTTCATTTCGGGTTATAGGTCTATTTAAGTTGTTTGTCTGTTCTTGATTTAATTTTGGTAAGTGATAGTTATCCAGAAACTTGTCCATTTCCTTTGAATTTTCAATTTTTGTGGAATATAGATTTTCGAAGTATGACCTGAAAATTGACTGGATTTCCTCTGTGTCTGTTGTTATGTTCCCCATTTCGTTTCTGATTTTGTTAATTTGCATGTTCTGTCTCTGCTTTTTCGTTAATTTAGATAAAGGTTTATCTATCTTGTTGATTTTCTCAAAAAACCAACTCTTTGTTGCATTGATTTTTTGTATTGTTTTCCTGGTTTGTATTTTGTTGATTTCAGCCCTCAAGTTGATTATTTCCTGGCGTCTGCTCCTGCGGGGTGAATTCACTTCTCTCTGTTCTAAGGTTTTCAGTTGGGCTGTTAATTCATTTATGTGACTATCCTCTGTTTTCTTCATATGGGCACTTAGTGCAATGAACTTCCTTTGGAGCACTGCTTTCAAGGTGTCCCATAAGTTCGGGTATGTTGTATCCTCATTCTCGTTGAATATTAGAAAGTCTTTAATTTCTTTCTTTATTTCTTCTTTGACCCAGGAGTGGTGCAATTGCACATTGTTAAGTTTCCATGAGTTTGCAGGTTTTCTGCTATTTGTGTTGTTGTTGAATTCCAATTTTAAAGCATGGTGGTCCGATAAGATACAGGGGACTATTCCTATTCTCTTGTATCTGTTGAGGTTTGTTATGTCTCCTAGTATGTGGTCGATTTTAGAGAAGGTTCCATGTGGAGCAGAGATGGTATATTCTTTTGTCTTTGGATGGAATGTTCTATAGATGTCTGTTAGCCCCAGTTGAGACATAACTTCTGTTAATTCTTTTGTTTCTTTGTTGAGTTTCTGATTTGTAGTCCTGTCTAGTGTTGAGAGTGGTGTATTGAAGTCTCCCACTATAAGTGTGTGAGGTTTTATATGAGCTTTGAGTTTTAGTAGTGTTTCTTTTACGAATGTTGGTGACTTTGTATTAGGGGCATAGATGTTCAGAATTGAGACTTTGTGATGATGGATTTCTCCTGAGATGAATATGAAATGACCGTCTTCATCTCTTTTGACTAGTTTTGGTTTGAAGTCTAGCTTGTTAGATATTAGGATAGCTATGCCTGCTTGCTTCTTATTTCCATTTGATTGGAAAATCTTTTCCCAACCCTTTACCCTGAGGTAATGTCTATCTTTGGAGCTAAGATGTGTTTCTTGTAGGCAGCAGAAGGATGGATTCTGTCTTCGTATCCATTCTGTTAGCCTGTGTCTTTTTATAGGTGAGTTAAGACCATTAATGTTGAGGGTGAGTAAGGTCCATTGATTGTTGATGCTTGTTTGGTTTCGGTTTGTTGTTGGCAGTGGTATTGTGAATATATTTGTTCTGCTTCACCCTAGGTTTCTGGTGTAGTTGGATTATCTGTTGCCTACATTTTTGTGGGCGTAGTTACCTTCCTTGGGTTGGAATTTTCTTTCCAATACTTTCTGTAGGGCTGGATTTGTAGATACATATTGGGAAAATCTGGTTTTGTCATTGAATATCTTGTTCTCTCCATCTATATTGACTGAGAGTTTTGCTGGATATAGTAGCCTAGACTGGCATCCGTGTTCTCTTAATACTTTTAGAACATCTATCCAGGACCTTCTGGCCTTGAGGGTTTCCATGGAGAAGTCAGGTGTAATTTTGATAGGTCTGCCTTTATATGTTACCTGTCCTTTTTCCTTTGCTGCTCTTAATATTCTTTCTTTATTCTGTATGCTAGGTGTTTTGATTATTATATGTCGAGGGGTCTTTTTTCTTTGGTCCAGCCTATTTGGGGTTCGGTATGCTTCTTGTACTTTCATGGGCATGTCCTTCTTCAGATTTGGAAAGTTTTCCTCGATGATTTTGTTGAATATGTTTTCAGCACCTTTGAGCTGGGCTTCCTCACCTTCCTCTATGCCTATTATTCTTAGGTTTGGCCTTTTCATGGTGTCCCACATTTCCTGGATGTTGTGTGTTAAGGATTTTTTGGATTTATGGTTTTCTTTGGTCGATGAATCTATTTCTTCTAGTTTATCTTCTGCGCCTGAGATTCTCTCTTCCATCTCTTGAATTCTATTGGTTATGCTTGTGTCCGTGGTTTCCGATTTTTTGCCCAGCTTTTCAATTTCCAGCTTTCCTTCCATTTGTGTTGCCTTTATTTTCTCAATTTCGGTTTTCAAATCTTGAACCGTTTCCTTCACCTGGTTAATTGTTTTTTCTTGGCTTTCTGTACTTTCCTTAAGGAATTTGTTCATTTCTTCCACTTTTTTGTTTGTTTTTTCCTCCATTTCTTTAAGGGATTTTCTCATATCTTCTTTGAGGGCCTCTATCATTTTTATGATGGTGATTTTTAAGTCGTACCCTTCTGCTTCCTCTGCTTTGTTGTTGTGTTCCATTCTAGTTGGTGTAGATTCCCTAGATTCTGGTAGTGTCATGTTTGTCTTTCTGTTGTTAGGTGTTCTCTTGTATTGCCTTCTTCCCATAGTTTCTTCCAGTAGGTGTTGGTGGTGTCTCTTCCCTCTCTCTATGGTCCTTCCCCGATGGGCTTATGTGGATCAAAGATTCAATGCCTGTAGCTCTGTGTGGTCCAAGCTCTCTAGGAGGTTTCTCTGCAGACAGGGATCCAGGGATGGGGTCAAGGATGAGGATCCAGAAGAAGATGCCAGCAGGTACTCACAGTGGTCCTCTGGCCAATAGCTCTGGCCAATAGCTCTGGCCAATGACCGGCAGGAGAGGAGGAGGGCTGAGCTTGAACTTGAGAAGGTTTTGCAGGGTAGTGGGATCTCACTGAAAACTGGCGCTCTCCAGCTGAGACCTTGTTCTTTGGCAGGGGCCCGGATTTGGGGGTCAAGGATCTTGCCCGCAGGAACTCCGAGTGGACCCGCAGAGATAGGCAGATCTCTGGGAGGGGCCTGGGACTCCAGCAGAGGACTGGAGGCGGGGTCAGAGACCAAGCCGGTGGAAATTACAGGTGGTCCCACGTGGATAGTCAGGTCTCCTTTGTTCGTAGTTGCTCCGAGAGGTCTCCGAAGTAGGGTGGACTGTTGGCTCCACCCTCTGTCCCAGTGCTCAACCAGAGTGGCAGGACCGTAGGTGGGGTGGGGCACGGGGGGGGGGGGGGGGGGGGGGGGGGGGGGGGGGGGGGGCCTACAATAAATTATAAAATTTTAAAAAAAAAAAAAAGGTGGGGAGAAATTAAATAATAAAGGGGGGTGGAGGACGGTTTTTTATTAAGTGTGTGTGGTTGTTATATACAAATATATATAGGTACCGGTAGGAAGGGGGAGGTAGATTTTGTGGGGGGGTTTCTGCTGCTGTTTTTTTAATTTTTTTTTATTTTTTTTCTTTGTTCTATTTTTTTAAAAATAAAAATTTTTTTTTTCCTAAGGACATCTATTTTAAATATATATTTATATAAAAAACATTTTATTATTTTAAATATTTATTTGGGGAGGGGGATGCAAGTGCCCTTACTTGCTAAGGAATTTCTATACCCTATGTTTTTTAAGATATATTTAATTGTCATACATTAATTTACATCAGCTGTTCTAACTGAGGTGGGGTAGAGTCTCAAATTAGTTTTAAATTTCATTTTTCTATTGTCTATAGATATTGAGTATCTTTTAAATTATTTATTTGTCATTTGTATTTTTGACACTGTTTATTAATTTCATAGGCCCATTAATTAACTGGAAGATTTAGGGGTGGTGTTTAATTTTTGCTGTTGTTTATATATTCTAGATATTATCTTCCTGTCTGAAGTATAGCTAGCAGATTTATTCTTATTTTGTAAGCTGTTTACTCTGATGATAGTTTCCCTTGTCTTAATATTTTTAATTAAAACATAATTACCTAATTTCCTGATTCTCTTTCCTACCCCCAACTGCTCTTATACCCCAATTTCAGATTCATGACCTTTTCCTCTTTATTACTGCTACATATACATGTAGGTGCACAATCTGTTGAGTCCTTTTGATTTTGTTTGTAGGTATATGATTTTAAGCCTATCTTTTGGTGTTATGTAATCATTTAAGGAGCTCTTCCCAGAAGAAGACTAATTCTCCCTCTCTAGACAGGTACCTGTAGTTCTTTGTCTAGGGGTTGGTCATCTCAAGGGTCCCACACTTTTAGCATATCTGTTGGTGTTGTCATTGTTTAGATTTTGTTTAGACAGACATATTGTTATAGTATCATTTATGTCATTTCTTTGTCATTTGTAAGAGACACAATTCTCAGAGCAGCTTTCCTGGACCTCTGGTTCATAAATGTTTCTGCCCTCTCATTTTTCTCTTGAGCTGTAGGTGCAGGAGTTATGTTCCAGAGCTATCACCTGAGGTTAGGTACTCCACTATCAGCTGTTTACTGTATTTTGACTAATTGGATTTTCTGTAATGGTTTCCACATGCTGAAAGAGAAGCTTCTTTGATGAACAGCAAAAGCTACATGTTGCTTGTAGGTATAAGGATGAGCATTCAGAATGCAGTTAGAAATTATGCTGGCCGGTTCTCCTTCAAGATCCGTGACTTCACTAGCTCCAAGTAGTCAGCTAGGATTGCAGAATGAATTTCTTCCTGTTGAATGGGCCTTAAGACCAATTAGACAACTATTGGTTACTGTCAAAATGAGAGCCACTATTGCACCTTTAGGGATAACTTGTCATGCTGGTCATTGTTGTGGCTCATAGGCATCACAGCTAGATAGGACTATTGATTTCTTCCCTTCGTCAACAGCTTGCAAAGTACTTTCTCATACTATGGAAGGAGGCTATCCAGTTAGATTCAGGGGGCTTTCAGAATAGATTCAGTTTGAATCATATGATTTCTGTGTCTAAAGGAATAGGAATGTACTTTCATCCTCTGAGCGGCAACCAAGAACAACAGCAATAGTAACAGTCTATGTTGTTTTGGAAGACTTTTAATGTCATGTTGATGGGAGATGTCATTCTGTATATGTTTCTCATGCTGATTAATGAATGTGCACTGTTGACCAATAGGAAAGGATGATAGGAGGGACTAGGAGACAAGGAGGAAAGAGGAAGTAGTAAGGAGGAGTCAAGATGGAGAGTCTGGAGAGAACAGACCCACCACCATTCATTCCTCCACTCTCGGTAAGACCACGTGGAAATACATAGAAATGCAGGCACAGCGGCGGGACAAGACCGGCGGCGGGCGGAAAAACCTTACTCCTTACATCATGTAATCTCCTTTGTCAGTTATTGTGATTGTTTCATTATTATAGTACTCCTCAGATCATTCTTTTTTTATTTTATATAACCAAGTCCATTTAAATGAAAACAAACATTTATAGACAATATTTGGGAATTTGGGCGTCATCCTTTCCAAACTACTTCCTGCTGATAAGGGGCACTGTCATGGGGGATTCTAAGAAGATGCAGAAATCCTGGCTGTAGTCTGTAAGGCTGCTTTGTCCAGCTGTTTTGAGTGTAGGATCACCAGGTACTCTGTTTCAGGCGCTCTGGCTTGATCAATCCACAGATCATTCTTACCTATGTTGTATCTTGAAGTGTTTATGTGTTCCTCTGACCTATCCATATCGGTATTTCAGTTTTTGTAGTAAGACCCACTTGAATTATTTTTGTGCAGGGTAAGAGATAAGGATGTAATTATGTTTTTGTTAATGTGGATATTCAATTTAACCTAGCACCATTTGTCAAATGAGTTACCCTTTTTTCCAACACATATTTTTATATCTTCAAAAAATTAGGTGACTGTAGCTGTGTTTTTCTTGTGTCCTCCATTTTACTCCATTGGTATACATGTCTGTTTTTGTGTCAGTATCACACTGTCTTTGGCACCTATATATAGCTCTGTAGCATACTATGTGGCCATGTATTAGAGTAACTCTAGCATTGTTGAGAAAAAATTTGGATTGGTATGGTTGTTTGGAGTCTGTTGTGTTTCTATACAAATTTGAGTATTGTTTTTCAAGTTGGTGCAGAATCTCATTGGAATTTTGTTGAGTTTGAACTGAATCTGTAGGCTGTTTTCAATAACAGACATTGTAATATGCTGCCAATATATGAGAATGGAAGTTCTTACATCCAATAGAGTATTCAATTTCTTTCTTAAATGACTCTAAATTTTCATTGTAAAGGTCCCCCACCTCCTTGGTAGGTTTCTCCCAATGGACATTGTTTTTGAATCATTATAGATGGAATATCTCTTCTAATTTCTTTCTTGACAAGTTTAGTACTGGCATATACAAAGGCTATTTATTTTTACATATTGTTTTTTATATATTACTATAACTGACAGTGTGTCTTAGTGTTCTATTGCTGTGGCAACTCTTATAAGGAAACATTCCACTGGGACTGGTTTAGAGTTCGAAGGTTTAGTTGATTATCATCATGGCAAGAAGCATGGCATCATGCAGGACAACAGATTCTGGAGAGGTGGCTGAAAATTTTACAATCAGATTGGCAGGCATCAGGAAAAGAGAGAGAGACACTGAGCCTCACTGAAGCATCTAAAACAGCAAAGCCCATCCCCATGGCCAATGACACACTTCCTCCAATAAGGACACACCTACTCCAACAAGACCAAACCTCTTAATATATCAAAACTCTCTATGAACCTGTGGGGACCATTTTCACTCAAACCATCATACAGCGTATATCAAATATAAGCAGTTCCTAATGGCATCTGTAGAAACTTCTAAGCAAAGGAACTTGTCATCTTCAAATTTGAATTCTTACATTCATGTAAGACTATGAACCCTATATGGAGTAAGAATGGAGAGAGAGGGCATCTTTGGAGATTTCAGAGAAAATACTCTCATTTTCCCCCATTTAATATAATATTGACTATAGGTTTGGCATATGTAGCCTTCAGAAAGTTGAAGTTTATACCTTCTATTCCAGTTTCTTCAGAATAGTTTTCCAGTAAGCCATACTGAACTCTATCAAAGTACTTTTCTGATTCTATTAACATAATTACATGATTCATTTTCTAAAGTCTATTTATATGGTATTTTACATTTATTTATCAGTGTATAATTGAACAAACTTACATCCTTGAGTCAGAACCAACCTGGTCACAACACATGATCATTTTTAAAAAATGCCTTTTCATAGAGTTTGTGAGCATTTTCTTGAGAATTTTAGCATTCACATTCTTCTGAGAAATCAGTCTAAAATTATCTTTGTTGTATACTCATCTGGTTTGGGTATCAAGGTAATACTAGCTTCACAGAATGGACTGTTCAATTTTCAATTTTCTCAAACATTTTAGGAATTATTAGACAGGCTTTTTGTACAAGTATTTATTTATTTTACATCATGACCACAGTTTTCCCCTCCCTTATCTCCTGCCAGTCCCTTTCCCCTCCTCCATCCCTTCAACACCCCTCATCCATTTATCCTCTGTTTGTATTCAAAAAAAGGGAAGGCTTCCCATTGATATCAACAAAGCATGGCATATCAAGTTACGGTACGAATAGGCACCATAAATTTTATTAAGGTTGGGCCAGGCAACCCAGTATGTTTGCGTAGGATTCCAAAAGCCAGTAAAAGAGTCAGAAACAGCCCTTACTTCTGCTGTTAGGAGTCTCACAAGAAGACTAAGCTACACAACTGTCACATATATGCAGAGGCCTAGTGAGTCCCATGCAGGCTCTCTGGTTGTCAGTTCAGTCTCTGTGAGCCCCTGTAAAGCCAGGTTAGTTTATTTTGTACATTTTCTTGTGATGTAATTGACCCGTCTTGCTCCTACAGTTCTTCCTCCATCTCTTTAGAAGGATTACCCAGCTTGACCTGTTGTTTTACTGTGGGTCTCTGCAACTGTGTGGCACATGCCTTTAATCTCAGCATTTGAGAGGTAAAGGCAGGTAGATCTCTGAGTTCAAGGCCAGCCTGGTCGACTGTCTACAGATTGAGTTCCAGGACAGCCACACAGAGGAACCATATCCAAAAAAAAATACAATAAAAATTAAATTAAAAAAAAAAATTTAAACCCACAATGCAGGCCTTGTGAGTAAAAAGACTTGAGTTTGATCCCCAGTATCCACATCTTTAAAATCTAGGTGTGGTAGCACAAGCTTATACCATTGCTGAGCAAGCAGGTCCCTGAAGTTCTATAGCCAGTTAGTTTAGTCAATTTGGTGAGTACAGGCCAATGAGAAACACAGTCTCAAAAAAGGGATAGGAAGAACCTGAGGGATGATACCTGTGGGTGTCATATGGTCTCCATATGCACAATACACACACACACACACACACACACACACACACACACACACACGTATACTCACACACAAAATGTTTGGCAGAATTCAGCAGTGAATTCATAGACTTCTTTGTGGAAATTTTTCTATAATTGTTTCATTGTTGCTAGTTAGAGGTATGTTGAAGATGTTTATGGCTTCTTGATTAAATTTTGTTAAATCATGAATTTCTTGTAGGTTTTCCAGCTTCATGGAATGCAAGCTCCAAATGTATTTTTCAATGTTCCTCTAAATTTTACTGGAATTCTGTAACTTATTTTTCACATTTAATCTTACTTCATCCTTATTTTGCTTCTTTTGTTAGTTTAAGCAAGGGTTTTTAGATTTTGTCTTTTAAAAGAACTCTTTGTTTAATTGACTTTATATATTATTATTCTTTCAGTTTTCATTTCATTAATTTATAACCTGATTTTATCATTTCTTGTTATCTACTACATTTGAATTTGGCTTCTTCTTGTTTTCCTAGAACCCTGAGGCAATTGATTAGATTGTCTGTTTGAGACATCTTTATTTTTTTAGTGTAAGCACTAATACTATAAACTTTCCTCTTAGAACTACCTTAGCTGTATCTCAGAAGCCTATTAAATTCTGTTGTCATTTTCATTTGCTTATATGATTTTTATACTTATTATTTTTACTTATTTTACTTATTAATCCCAGTTCCCTCTCCCTCCTTCACATGTCCCCAAACCCCCCCAACCCCCATCACATTACCCATCCACTCCAAAGGGAGGATAAGGCCTTCCAGAAAGGATCATCAAAATCTGTCAAGTCATTTGGAGTAGGGACTAGGCCCTCCCTCCTGCCTCTAGGTTAAGGGAGGATCCCTCCATGGGGAATGTGCTACAAAAGTCCTTTCGTGCACCAGGGACACATCCTGGTTCCACTGTCAAAGGTCCCTTAGACTGCCCAGGCCTTCTAACTGAGGCCCACGTTCAGGGGGCCTGAGTCGGTCCAATACTGGATTCCCAGCGATCAGTTTGGGGGTCCATGAGCTACCCCTTGTTCAGGTCAGCTACTTCTGTGGGCATCTGTAACCTGGTTTTGACTCCTTTGCTTATCACTCCTCCCTTTCTGCAACTGGACCCCAGGAGTTCAGCTCAGTGTTTAGCTGTAGATGTTTGCTTCTGTTTCCATCAGCTACTAGATGAGGGCTCCATGATGGTATGTAAGTTAGTTATCAATCTCATTACCAGGTAAGGACATTTAAGATAGCCTCTCCACTGTTGCTCAGATTGTTAGTTGGGGTTATCCTTGTAGGTCTCTGGACATTGGTCTAGAGTCAGTTTTCTCTTCAAAACTAAAAAAAAAAAAAAAAAAAAAAAAAAAAAAGAACTTTCTCCAAACTAACCAAAAAGCAGAGAGAAAACATGCAAGTCAACAAAATCAGAAATGAAAATAGGAACATAACAGACAGTGAGGAAATACAAAAAATCTTCAGATCATACTTTAAAAACCTGTACTGCACAAAATTGGAAAGGAAATGGACAAATTTCTGGATAGCTATCACTTACCAAAATTTAATCAAGAAGAGATAAGCAACTTAAATAGACCTATAACCCCTAATGAAATGAAAGCAGTCATCAATAGCATCCCCGCCACCAAGAAGCCCAGGGCCATATGGCTTCAGTGCAGAATCCTACCAGAAATTCAAAGAGGAGCTAATATCAATACTCCTCAAATTGTTCCACACAATAGAAGCAGAAGGTTTATTATAAAACTCTTTCTACCAGGCTATAATTACCTTGGCAACCAAGACACACAAAGACACAACTAAGAAGAGAATTACAGACTAATATCCCTCGTGAACACTGATCCAAAAAATACTCAATAAAATACTGGCAAACCAAATCCAAGAAAACATCCACCATGACCAAATAGGCTTCATCCCAGGGATGCAGGGATGGTTCAACATACAACACTCTATCAATGTGATCCACCATATAAAAAAACTGAAAAAGAAAAAACACATGATCATCTCACTAGATCCTGAAAAAGCCTTTGACAAAATCCAACACCCTTTCATGATAAAGGTCTTGGAAAGATCAGGGATAACAGGAACATACCTAAACATAATAAGAACACTATAGAGTAAACCAACAGCCAACATCAAACTGAATAGAGAGAAGCTTAAGGCTATCCCTCCAAAATCAAGAACAAGGCAAGGCTAACCACTCTCTCCATATCTCTTTAATATTGTACTTGAAGTTCTAGCTAAAGTAGCAAGACAACAAAAGGAGATCAAGGGGATACAAATTGGAAAGGAAGAAGTCAAACTTTCACTATTTGTAGAATGACATGATAGTTTACATAAGTGACCAAAAAACTCTACCAGGGAACTCCTACAGCTGATAAACACAATCAACAAATTAGCAGGATACAAGATTAACTAAAAAAAAAAATCAGCTACTACATATAGATGATAAAAGTGCTGAAATGAAATCAGAGAAACATCACCCTTTAAAATAGCCACAAACAACATAAAGTATCTTGGGGTAACGCTTACCAAAAAAGTGAAAGAATTTTGTGTCTTTAAAGGAAGAAATTAAAGAAGATACCAGAAAATGGAAAGATCTCCCATGCTCTTGGATAGGTGGGATAAATGTAGTAAAAATGGCAATCTTGCCAAAAGCAATCTACAGATGCAATGCAATCCCCTTCAAAATCCCAGCACAATTCCTCACAGACCTTTAAAGGATAAAACTCAACTTTATATGGAAAAACAAAAGACCCAGGATAGCCAAAACAACCATGTACAATAAAGAAACTCAGGAGACATCACCATCCCCAACTTCAATCTCTACTATAGAACTATAGTCCTGAAAACAGCTTGGCATTGGCACAAAAATAGACAGGTAGACCAATGGCATTGAATCAAAAATTCTGATAATTGCCCACACATCTACAAGCACCTGATTTTTGACAAAACTGCTAAAAGTATACAATGGGGGTAGGAAAGCATCTTCAACAAATTGTGCTGGCACAACTGGATGATGGTGTGTAGAAGACTGCAGATAGACCCATGTCTGTCGCCATGCACAAAACTCAAGTCCAAATGGATCAAAGACCTCAACATCAATCCAGCCACACTGAACGTCTTAGAAAAGAAATTGGGAGGTACACTTGAACAAATTGGTATAGGAGACCGCTTCCAGAACATAATTCCAGGGGCACAGACACTGAGATCAACAATTAATAAATGGGACCTCCTCAAACTGAGAACTTCTGCAAGGCAAAGGACATAGTCAACAAGACCAAGTGGCAGCCCATAGACTATGAAAAGATCTTCACTAGCCCCACTTCTGACTGAGGGCTGGTCTCCAAAATATACAAAGAACTCAAGAAACTAGTCAACACAAAACCAAATAACCCTATTTAAAAATGGGGTACAGAACTGAAGAGTGAATTCTCAATAGAGGATTCTAAAATGGCTGAAAGACACTTAAGAAATGGTCAACATCCTTAGCCATCAGGGAAATGTAAACCAAAACAACTCTGAGATACCATTTTGCTCCTGTCAGAATGGCTAAAATTAGAAACACCAATGACAGCTTATGCTATAGCTGGGAGTGCAAACTCATACAGCCATTTTGGAGATCAGTATGACAGATCCTCAGGAAAATGGGAATCAGTCTACCACAGGACCTGGCAATTCCACTCTTAAGCATATACCTAAATGATCCACATCCATTCAACAAAGACAAGTGCTCAACTATGTTCATATCATCATTATTTGTAAAAACCTAGCAACCTAGGAAGCAACCTAGATGCCTCTCAACTGAAGACTGGACAAAAAATATGTGGCACATTTACACAATGGAATACTACTCAGCAGAACAAAAACAATGGAATCTTGAAATTCTCAGACAAATGGATGGAACTAGAGTAAACCATCCTGAATGAGAAAACCCAGTCACAAAAAGAGGAACATTGCATGTACTTACTCATATATGGGTTTTAGACATAGAGCCAAGGATCACCAGCGTATAATTCACAGCACCAGAAAAACTAGGATACAAGGGTAACCTAAGATATTCATAAAAGGTCCCTCCAGAAGGGGAAAGGGGCAAGATCTCTGAGCATGTTGGGAGTGGGAGTTAGGAGAAAGTGAAGGGGAGGAGAGGAAAGCACATGGGACTAGGAAGACTGAGTCAGGGGACCAATATTTTTGCTCATTAGTGTATTTTTTTTGAGCTGTTTCCATATTATTCGTTTCCTTTCTGTGAAATGATTTTGTTGTGTGAGACTTTTTGGTTTGGTTTTGTTTTTAAAATTCGGGACCACCAAGTTGTGAGATGTGTGTCTTTAACTGACAGTCACACCACTGGTGAACTGTCAACGTGAGAACTTGATATTGATAGTTTCTATTTGTTTTTAAAATTAAATTAATCCTTCCTAAGTGTTGTTTTTTAGGAGTTAGTCCTTGACCACTATATTTTGATGCCATCTCCAGTTCGGTTATCCCGTCTCACCTGCAGACCTGTTACTCTCCATGATTAACTGTATTAGTGCTTATAATGGAATAAATTGCTTTTCTATGAAAAACGAAAAGGAAAAGAGAATCTCTTGTCTCATTGTCACTGACTAGAACAAGTTTTCACAAGCTAGTCCATCTTTTATTGGTAAGTGATATATATCACTTGAGGGTGACATTTTAATGACTTGTATGTAAGTACATATGTCTAGACTGTAAGTCCCATGTTGTTTTAGCCTTGATTTCTTTATTTCTTCCAGCATTATACACATAGAAAATACTACAAACTAATTATGAAAGTGACTGCATTTGGCCGGGTATGGTAGTACATTTCTGTAATTCCAGCATTCGAGAGGAAGAGGCAAGAGGATCAGGAATTCCAAGTCATCTTCAGTTATATAGCAAGTTCAAGGCCAGTCAAAAGAACCTAAATAGTGAGGCATGGTGGTTCATTGCTTGCAATCAGGACACTTAGGAGGAAAAAGCAGGATTCATTGAAAGTTTGGGTCAACCTTATCAACATAGTGAGCTCTAGGCCATCCAGGGTTATATAGTGAGATCTTCTCAAATTAAAAAAAAAAATTAAAAATTAATTTAATCAAATCAATTCATGACTTTGGCAGATTTGTTTTACTTTTGTTCAGTGTACATTAGCTTATGTTAGGAATTTTCTACCTTTTGAACACCAGTGAGTGATTCACTATAAATTCTCAAAGGTTCTTCCTGAGCAAGTTTTATTATTTGAACAGATTTTAAGATTACTGCATTGAACTAGCTACATGAAGTCTATGCTGCATATAAAATTCCAAGTCTTTGTTAGCTTGCTGTTATCAATATTGTAACGTGCAGAGCAATAAAGAATTCATACATAAAGAACATAAGAGATCAATGTCTAACTGAAAAACAGTATCTGCAATATTCTTGAAAACACTGTTTTTATATATCTTACTTAAGTGATAATTTTCTAATTCCTCTTTGACCCTGAAATCAACTAAAGGTCTGCAATAAAACACTAGTAAAACAAAATAAATGATTTTTATCTCAGCCTCAAACACTGTGAATATAACCTTTGAAGGAATTATCAACCTGGATTAGTAAATAGAGAAACAGGAAATTTCTTTGTGCAAACATTAAGGATGTTTCTACCCACACATTTCCCAGTTTCCTTGTATGAAAAGAATATAGAATACCTTCCCTGCCTACCTCATGATGGTGTTCAGAATCAGCTAAGGAAGGGTGTTTTGCAACCTGTAAATTATTTTAACCTTTATATGTGTGTATGATGTTCATTGTGTGTTGATGTTCATGTATAACATGCTGCAATGTGTATATGGAGGTCATAAGCCAACCTTGGGTATTAGTCTTCATCTTCCACCTTATCTGAGGCAAGTTATTATTGTATATTGTTTATGCCACACTAGATTCCCCACAAGCTTCAAAATATTAATGTATCCATACCTTCCATCTTATCAGAGGAGTACAGAGATTATGACATACACTATGGCACCCAGCTTTACATGAGTTCTGTAGATCCAAACACAGGTCCTCATGTTTATATGGCAACCACTTTATCCACCGAGGCACATCTTCATCCTAAAATTTGTAGAATATTTGACAATATAATGTTGACAGTATATTAATTTCAGAATGCAATGCAGTTTATTCCAGACAAAGACAAATAGGTTAGCCATCAACAAAATTTCTGCATTAAAGATACCAACTTCCTTAAGAACCTACATTCACACGTCAGTAAACACATTACATTTTAAGTCAATAGTTAGTAAAATGGTAAACAGAACCATATGCCTGTACCAATCCTAAAGCATATTAAAAATTTTCACCAAAGTAATTATAGTTTGATTTGGAAATGTTTGAGAAGAGCTTTTATGTATCCATCAGATAAGTGGAGAGGTACACAATTTTCTAGAAATAAAATTATAACTCTTATTTTTAAAATGTGAGAAATAAAGATATCAAAATCTTGTAAGTTGCTTACAAGCTAGTATCTTATAAACTACACAGTGTTCTGAGTTCAGACAGCCAGTATTTAATGAGATCTTTCTCTGTGCTGAAAACTGTAGTAAAGATCATATTCCTCAGAAGTCTGAACATTTCTATTGGAAGCAATTTATTCTAACTGAGCCAAAAAGTCTTGAATGATCCCTTAAGTAATTGTATAGCATTGGCTTCATCAATGTTTCATTCTAACCAAAGGGAAGGTCCTTGTTCTTTTCCTGTCTTTCAAGGATGAAATCAAAAAGATTCTACTTTTTCTAAGAGCATGATCTAGAATAGCAATGTCAACACTGAAAACAAAAGTAGGAAAGTTCAACTTTTCAGAAAAAAATATCCACAGGTTCTGCTAAGGAAGCACAGAACACAATCTAAGAAATTTAAATTTTACCGTACTCTGCCATGAAAGATAAAAAAAAAAAGGGTTGAACACCCAAATTAGGTATTCATGCTGAATGTCCAGTTTTGTTATAAAAAAAATCAAATAAATTTATTTCAAGATTCTCAAGGTTAAAAGATTTTCTCTGTGCCCGAAATTGTTATTGTTGATAACAGACTTTAAATGTATTAAGTATATTCAGAAAACTAAACAGAAAAATAACAACACTAATTGGGCTGACCCTCCTGCCTCTAGAAAGTAAAGATATATGCTTGACAGGTAATTAAATGCAATATTCTAAAATGAGAGTGAAATCAACTGAGACACTCTACAGAATACCAATGGCAGAGTAGCTTGTTTCTTTCACTTTCTTTTGACTTCCACATAATTCTTTCCACTAAAGCACCATTAAAATGAACAACTTGGCCACTGCCAAAAGAGCTTCTCTTTATAATTAATGTATATTTTGTATGATGTGGCAATATTATGCTGAAAAAAAAAACATGGGCTTTAACATTGGGTGGACATGGTGTCAAATTGTGACTTTGTCACTTCATAAAGCTGAGTTACTTAATCTATCCAAGCCTTATGGTTTTCCCTCCATAAAATAAAGACAACAATATTTTTTTTGCAAAGCTGTTAGAATAGGAAACTTTCTAAATGTTTATATAATTCATTTACAGTGCCCGAGCATAGTATAGTCACAATAAAAGTTTGCAGAAATACATAAAGTGTCAATATCAGAAGACACCCCTGAAAAAGAACACCATCATTGTAATGATAATAGCTATTATTTTTCTGAAAAGGATATAGTTAACTTCTATTGGGACTATTTTTAGTGCTAACAGCTTTCAAACACAGATGTAACTTTTGCTCTTAGCACCAAGGCCCATCCACAAGCACAGTTAATCCATGTCAGTCTTCTCTTTTAAAAGGTTGTAATGGTATCAGACATTGAAGTTTTTGATTGGATAACTCAAAGAATCTCCCACCTGCTGTGATTCTGATTGGTCAAGTGGAAAAAAAATAAACCAGATATATGTGAGTTGACCTACAAAACTCATTTTCTACAGAAAAAAAAATGGACAGTAGGATTTGCAAATAAAATAAAAGAGGACTGTTATGTTACAGTCACCATTTAAGGCTTCTGAAAATTCTAATGTTATTTTTAACTCTGAAAATCATCATGAAATAAAGATACATTAAAAAGAAATCTACAAAAATTGTCAAATAATTACAGAAAAATAGAGATTTATTGAGCATTCTAGGCCAATAAATAAGTCTGCTTGGGTTTAACAACAATACAAAAAAAAAAAAAGTATGGCCTATTTGTGGTGATTTCCTTCGGTTTGAGCATGGACACATTTTCTCTCCACTAAGAATGGATTCTTTTATTCTCAGTTTCATTCAAGTAATAGTGGACTCAACTTTTCCTTAGTATTGTAGGATACCATGCTGTGGAAATGGCTTCAAATAATGAGCACTGGGAGGGTGGCTGAAATGCTGCTCATGTTTACACTGGCACACAGGCACAAACAAAAGCTCCAGCACACCAGCAGCATTCTGTTGATCTGCTGATTTTCTCCGATATGGTTCCTGCCGAGACACAATAACAAGGGAAAATAACAAAAAGTCAGCTTAAAGATCCGTTATGGGGATGGTGAGCAGTGCCTTTTTGAAATAAGACTGTAATATGCTCATATAGTTCTGAAATTCAGCCAGACACCTCAAAATAATTCATAAAGATGAAGTTGCAAGTCTATTGAAAATAGACCCACAGGGAACACCACTGGTGTACACATGTCAAATAATGGAGTCCAATCTAAAGGAGAAGCTGGTTGTCTATGCTAGTCCTTCTATCTGCCCTTCTTACCCAGTAACCTTTTCTAGGGTATTGTTAGAGGAAGCTGTAGCAGATCATGTGACCATAAATGGGCACAGCTTATAATGGATATATTGTGCATAATATGAATGTGGTCAATTTAGGACTTGCGTTTATTACAACCATTTCCCCTTTTGTGAAATCGTCACAATCTCTGGTTGATTTATAAGTCTTCCTGTCAGTAGGCTCAAGTCAATATCATATGTAGAACTGACCTCCCCATCTGAAAGAGTACTAACTTTGTATGATCCTTTATCAATTATTAAAGTTCTATAACCTTTACAAAAAGAAAGGGAAGACCTAATCTATGAGTTTTCTTAGTTAGTAATAGTGCGTTTATGTCTATAAATCGTTTTGAAGCCCAAACACAATGTCAGTTACAATAATGGAAGGCACAGCAGAATTTTTAGTTATTTGTTCTGACATCATAGTAATTAATCAATAGCTGTCACTAGTACTGATACAGACATAACCAAAAAAATCCTAGGCAAAGGGAGACAGCTGGCCTTAACCCTCAAATTGTTAGGTGACGGAATAAAAGTGAAAGCAACGCAAGAAGGCATGTAATGAATTTAATGACACTCAAATAGCTTAGTCTCTGCTGGATGCCACTGGCCTCACTCTAAACATCCTATTCATGCTACTCACAATACCAGTAGCATCACTTTTACTGACAATTTTCAATTTGCCCTGACTCTGGACCAATTCTACCATCCAATCACTATAACTGAGAGTTGGAACAAAGGTAAGTCAGTGGTTTGAAGTAGCAAGTGATTTTTACTTATATGTTCTTCTTCCTATACCATCATGACTTTCTCTTTCATACTTCCAAATCTAACTCCTATCCACCTTTCTACTATATACGTAGCGGCTATAGAAAAAAATTAAAGAGAAATAAAAGGCTATGGAGAGGAGAGCAATCAAGTAATTGGTGGTCAATAACCCCAATACCAGACTCTGTGGTATCATTCCATCAAAGACCAAGAAGTAAATTTTTCAATAAGACCCTGCTATAAAAATCGTCTTGATTTTACTCAGCATTGCTTAAATTCATACATTCCTAGATAGGAACACAATGAGACCTAAAGGAATTGAAGTTTAGTAAAAATAAGTGGGTTAATATGCAATCTTCCAATTGCAAATGACAAGAATCTAATACATTGTGGCCCAAATGAAGCACATAAGTGAATTTTAATATTTTAACTCAAATTTCATGGAGAATATAGCTTAGGGAGTAGTTTGAACTGGGGGCTGATCTCCATTCTTCATTTCTGTTTTCCTCTGGAGAGCCTTTCCTAGCCTTCAATCAACCAGGACATATATCTCAGCAGAAGAAAAATAAATCTTCATCTTGTCAATATTTGCAATGAAATATGAAGGTGTGTATATTCCACTCATTAAGGTGAGGTCACATACAACACCTTCTCACAAAGGAAGGTATAAAGAAACATAGGCTGAGAATTTTCCAAAAGAAAATTGAAGTGCTATGACCTCAACAGAAAGGAATGGGCAAAGTCAGAACAAAACAAAATAAAACAAATGTCCACCATGTAGGACTACTTATTTAAGGGGAAAAATTTAATCTAGACATACATAATTTTGTTAAAACAACAGAAAATACTATGCCTTCCCACGTGTATTTTCTTTGTTTAGCTAACAGTCTTCCACGGTTTTATCTGAGGTGTGGCTGGCTACCCGAACAGCTAGGTGTAGCTGTTTGACCAAGATTGGGCTGATAGATATAAAAGAAAGTCTTATGTACAACTCTCAATGCATCTCAAAATAGAGTCATTTCTACGGATAACTTCTATCTCCCTTCTCACTGACAAATAGTCACAACTATAGCTACCTTCTTGGGCCAAAATCTAGAAGCCACATATTAAGGATGACAAAGTTCATCCAGTAGCCTGACTCACAGAATGGCTGGTGCTTTCCTTTCTCGTTGATGTGAAAAAATACCCTGACAAATCACGTTAAGAAAGGAAGTGCTTATTTTCTATCACAATTCAAGGGTATAATTTGTTGTGGTGAGGAAGTCTTGGTGGTTGGGATCTTAAGATAGATGATCTCATCATATCAAAAGTCAGGAAGCAAAGGATGAATACTCGTGAACAAATGTTGATTTTCTGTTTTTATGTAGTTCAGGACCCAAACCCAGGGTACTGGCTACTTTTTAGATGAGAGGACAAGACCAGGATACAGAAACCCACAGATACAGCTGAGCTGAACAAGGGAGAGCTAATGGACCCCCAGACTGATAGCTGAAAATCCAGCATTGGACTGACTCTGACCCCCTGAACATAGGTCTCAATTACAAGGCCTGGGCAGTCTAAGGGACCTCTGACAGTGGAACCAGGATGTATCCCTGGTGCACAAAAGGACTCTGGGGGCACATTCCCATGGAGGGATACTCCCTTAATCTAGAGTCAGGAGGGAAGGCCTAGTCCCTACAACAAATTACTTGACAGATTTAGATAACCCCTCGTGGAAGGCATAGCCCTCCCTGTGGAGTGGAGGGAGAATGGGATGGGAGGGTGGTCAGTGGCATGGGAGGGAGGGAGAGAAAGAGGAAGGGCGGGGAGGGAACTGGGATCAAGATGTAAAATAAGAAAAATAAATAAATAAATAAGATCTTTGACAACCATAAAAAGAAAAAAAAGAAAAAAAAAAGATGGCTCTTTCATCTCAATTGAACTATACCAACAAAATAGACTCTTAAAGGTAAGAGGTAACAAGATCAAGATAATTCCTCACTATTGTGTCTGGAGCTTTGTCTCCTAGGTGAGTTCAGATATTGTCAAATTAACAGTCAATACTACCCACCCTACCTGGTGAAGCAGAGTGGGTTCTTTTTTTTTCTATCTAAATTACCATTAAAATTTTACCTGAGAGAGAAATTAATATCTTATATCAAAAAATCTATAAATGGACATCTTATACATCTAAATAAGCTCCAGCCTTATTTAAGCTATTATATTTGGAAATGTTCTGTTAGGAGTATATCCCCCCCCCAGTCTGACCCCACTGCCACGCCAGCCCCAAATAATACACTGAGAGTCTGTATTTTATATAAATGCTGTTGGCCAGTTACTAGTTTCTTATCAGCTAGCTCTGTCTTAAATATTAACCCATTCCTATTAAGCTAAGTATTTCCATGTGGTCTTATCTTACTGGAGAGTGGGGCCAGCGTTCTGCTCTCTCCAATCTCTCCATGCTGACTCCTCCTTACTACAACCTCTCTCCTCCTTCTCTACTAGTCCCGCTTATCTTGCTTTCCTATTGGCCAATAGTGTTTTATTCATTAGCCAATAAGAGAAACATATTTACAAAATGATATCTCCCATCAATGTTTATTTTTGTTTAACTATACCATAAATAATTATTGAAAGGCTCAATATGGAAAATCATAGAGGAAATTGACACAGGTATGTTACAGTAATAAAACTATACTGCTTTCTGAGTTCATATATATTTTGTGTAACTACAATATTGGGATATATAATAAGAACATCTTTCTTAATCTAAGACTCAATGTTCATCCCTAAACAGAACACAACCCTGCCACTACCAGACTCAGAACATTGTAGAAGAGGAGGTAGAAAGAATATTTCAGTCAACAAATGAGGAGGAGTGCAGTCTTTTGAACATAATATGGCTATTTCAATCATGATCTCACAGTATATGAGTTTATCTCCACAAGACCTACATGAGATCAAGTCATCCAAAATGCCAGCATGGATATGGTAAATTATTTCCACATCCCACTTCATACTGAGAAGCTATTGGCAGTAGATAGTTTCTAGAGGTGTGAGAGTCATACTTTATGGACTATATCCTCTCCAATAGGTTTTTCTATGATCTAGTATATGGCTCCATACTCATTGACATACAGGCATCTCTAACTGGAGTTAATGTGTTATGAAAAAATGATGTGAATTTGAGAGGGAGCATATTGGGAAAGATATAGGGTGGGTTAAAGGAGTAAACTGGGAGTAGATATAAGTGTGTTTCATTGTATGAGATTTTCAAAAATTAATTTTTAAAAAATAGAAAATAAATTAAATGAATGGATCATCTTTCTTATATTAGACTCTTACACAAGTAACAGAATAATACTTATTCTTGGCTGATAAAATTAGACTTTATTTTATTTTTATTCTGTCTTCCTATTTTTATTCATTATAAGTTTTCTAAATTAACTTATGTTTGAAGTAAAACAGAGGCTTTTGTCAAACTTATACAACGAAAGTAAATGGCTTTTCCAAGTGAATTCTATTTGGAAAAATAAGATGGCATAGTAATTATCACCAAACAAAAATCTTGAGTCTTTGAAGACAGAAAGTGAGGAAAATATTAGACGGTGAATCAAAGTAGTAAAAATGGACATCTTACCAAAAAGCAATCTACAGATTCAGCACAATCCCCATGAAAATCCCAACACAATTCTTTACAGACCTCGAAAGAACACTACTCAATATGGAAAAATGAATAATGAAGGATAGCTAAAACAATCCTGAACAATAAATGAATTTCCAGAGTTATCATCATCCCCGACTTCAAGCTCTACTATAAAGCTATAGTTATAAAAACAGCATGGTATTGTCATAAAAACAGACATGTTGATCAATAGAATTGAAGACACAAAGGTATATCCACATACATGTGAACACCTTGTTTTTCATTTAAAAACAAGCTAGATATACACACTGGAAAAAAGGAAGCATCTTCAACAAATGATGCTGATCTATCTAGATGTTTGCATATATAAAAATGTAAATAGATCCATATTTATTACCCTGCCAAAAACTCAAGTTTAAGTGGATCAAAGTCCACAATATAAATTCAGATACACTGAACTTGACAGAAGAAAAAGTGGGAGATAGCCTTGAACACACTGTCACAGAAGATAACTTCCTGAATAGGACACTAATAGCATAGGCACCAAAATCAACAATTAGTAGATGGGACCCCATGAAACTGAAAAGCTTCTGTAAGGAAAAGGAGACTGTCAATAGGACAAAATAGCAGCCTACAGAATGGGTAAAAGTTTTCACAACTCCACATCAGACAGATGGCTAATTTTCAAAATACATAAGGAACTCAAAAAGACTAGATATCCAGAATACAAATAATCCAATTTTTAAAAATGTGGTATAGATCTAAACAGAGAATCCTCAATAAAGGAAACATAAATGGCTGAGAAACATTTAAAGAAATGTTCAACATCCTCAGTCTTCATGGAAATACAATACAAATCAAAACGACTTTGAGATTAAGTCTTACAACTGTCAAAATGACTAAGATCAATAATACAAGTGACAGCTCATGCTGGCAAGGATGTGGAAGAAGGAGAACACTCCTCCACTATGGTAAAAGTGCACATTTGTACAACTAGTATGGAAATCATATGGCAGTTCCTCAGAAAATTGAGAAGTGATCTACCTCAAGACTCAGCAATACCACTCAGCAATACTTGACATATAGCCAAAAAGTGTTCAGTCATACTACTTGCTCATCTATGTTCATAGCAGCTTTATTCACAATAGCCATAAACTGGAAACAACCCAGGTATCCATCAACTGAAGAATGAACAAAAAGATATGGTACATTTACACAACTGAGTATTACTCCGCTGTTAAAAAATGACATCATGAAATTTGCAAGCAAACGGATTTAACTAGAAAAAAATCATCCTGAATGTGTTAACACAGACCTAGAAAGACAATCTTGCTATATACTCGTTTAGTGGATATTAGATGTTAAACAAACAATAACCACGTTAGAATCCCCAAACACCAAAAGCCTAAGTAACAAGGAGGACTCTAGTGGGGACGCATAGATCTCTGTGGGAAGGGGAAATAGAATAGATTTTGCAGGTGAACTGGGAAGCAGGTGGGGATGGGAAAAGACGGGGTGTGGAGTGGAGATAGAGATTACTGGATGGGATGACTGAAATGGGAGGGCATTGG
Organism: Phodopus roborovskii; assembly: GCF_943737965.1. Taxonomy (NCBI): domain Eukaryota; kingdom Metazoa; phylum Chordata; class Mammalia; order Rodentia; family Cricetidae; genus Phodopus; species Phodopus roborovskii. Next base: position 25,603 of record NW_026126120.1, read on the forward strand.
AGTAGGTGGAAACCTAGTACAGTAGAAACTCCCTGAGAGCTACAAGAGTGACCCTAGCAAGGACTCCTAATAACAGGATTCAGAGCCTGAACTAGACATCCTCTGTAACCAGACAAGGCTTCCAGAGGTGGGACTGGGACACCAACTCAATCACAAAACTTTTGACCTACAATATACACTATTTTCAATATATACTAGGGCATATGCGGAGGCACAGAACTGTTACGAGCATGTTTTCCATCTCCCATCATGAACTTGTGGGAGTAACTAACCAATGACTGGTCTACCTTGAGGCCCACAGCATAAGAGGGAACCCATATCTGACATTGTTTGGATGACCAGAAATTGGAGACTGGATATCCCAGAGATCTGTGATAGGAAAGAAATCAACAAGGTGATTCCTAATGCTATCCTTATACACTCATAGATTAGTACCTAATCAAATCATTATCAGAGAGGTGTCCTCTAACATTTGATGGGAGCAGATGTAGAGACCTACAGCCAAACATTATGTAGAAAGAGAGCATAAATTGGAGATCTCCATCTACCTTGGGTGCCTCCATTTGGAGCCCAGGGAACCCCATGGAAGAGCGGGAGGAAGAAATGTAGACTCCAAAGAAGTGGAGGATACCAGGAGTACATGCCCCACAGACTTCAACTAAGGTCAAGCTAGTCTACTGAATTATAACATTTGCCCAAGTCATAAGTAGGGTTCATAGGGACTTACAATGACTGGAGTGGCAATCATGGAGCTTGCATGAGTCTATACTAGGTCCTCTGCATATATGTTATGATTGTTAGCCTGGTGTTTTTGTGAGACTCCTAACAGTTAGAGTGGGAATGTCTCTGACTCTTCTGCTCTTGAGATCCCTTTCCTCCTACTAGGTTACCTGTCCAGTCCAGATGTGAGGGTGCGTGGCTATTCTTATTCTATCTTGTTATGTAATGTTTGCTGAATATCCCTAGGAGGTCTGTTCTTTTCTGAAGGGAAACAGGAGGATTGGATCTGGGGGATAGAGGACGTGATGGACTTGGAGGAGTGGAAGGAGGGGAAACTACTGTTGGATATATTGAAAATAAAATACATTTTTAAAAAGTAAAATCTATCTGTCTACCTCATGAAATTGGAGCTTGCTTAAGTGACTTGCTTTGGCTACAGAACAATAGCAAAGATGATATGAGCTGAAGATTGAAACATCACTGGCATATTGCAATTTGATCTTTATCAGTGCTCTTAGGAACCTCAAACATACAAACATATTGAAGCCAGTAAGAAGACTCAGTGGGTAAAGGTGCTTGCAGCCAAAACTGGTGACATATGCTTGACCCCCTGGACCATGTAAAGGTGAAAGGAGAAAACTGACTCTTGCAAATTGATCTATGAACTGCACAGATACACACACACACACAATTATACATACATGGGAGTATTTAAAAACACATTTGAAAAAGGCCAAGCTAGTCTACTGAATTATAACATTTGCCCAAGTCATCTGTTATCCCAACTAACATCAATCAAACCATCAAATATGTGGAATGAAATATATGCTCTGTTGTCCTAGACCACTAGAGCCAGCTATAAAATTCACATAAGTGAGAGGCAAAATCAAAGTGTATTACAGATGCTAGTTATAAGTTTTATTAAATGTAGAACTTCCTCTAGTTTAATAATTTAAAATAGTAAAGTACATGTTGTACAGATATTATTGGTAAAACAACAAATTTACCAGTACACACACACACACACACACACACACACACACACACACACACACACACACACACATTTTAATTCATTTGGCCTAAATCACAGAAAACAATAATTAAATCAGAAAATAGAAATTGAAATAACTATAGAAGTAGAATAATAATAAGTAAAATATTTTAAATGTTATGAAGAAATAACTTTCTGTATTCAAGAAATGATTTATATAAACAAGAAATACACGAAGCAATTTTAAATGTTCACAACAAACAAATTGGAAAGGAAACCAGAACTGAATTAGAAACCAACTTAGAATTGATATGGTTCATACACCTTGCTCCACAGCTGAGGAAATGGAAATGGAAAGGTGAATGGTTTTCTTATGTTTTACAAGCCTTATACCAACTCTAAAAAAAAAAAAGTTCCACTGCACTGTGAATGCCTCTTGATTCTAACCCCCAACAATCATATGGCAATTTCAGAACCTTGGGGAAATTGAGTTTAGGAATTTTAAATAAAAAAAAAAAAACAGCCTGACACTTAGTAAGAGTTCAACATATGAAAATCACAAAGCGCTAAATGATGTAATGAGCTCACAGCTAGTCCAAGGAGCTCTCTATAAACATGGGCTCAATTCCAAAATTGCACCCTTATGCTCTTCCTCTGAAATACAGCAAAAAAACTAAAGTAGACACAATTTTGGAAGTGGGGAGGATACATGCATTCTTATTGGCAATCAGAGATAAAAAGAACTTTGTTAAAGCCTTAGATTTCTTTTCTGTGCCAAGCACTCCTAATGGAAAAAAATGTGCACAGCTGAGATGAAAATCCTCTAGAATTATGCATTCAGTTTATTGCTATAAACCAACCACCTCAAAAGTCAGTGACTTAAAAACAACAACAATTTATCACTTCACACAATTCTATACATTGACTATATAGCTCTTCTGCTGATCTTTACAGGACTGATATTTGACTAGCAGCACAGCTATGGACTGGTTCAGCCAGAACATATGGCACAGGCAACTTGTCCCTCCTTGGGGTTCTTCATCTAAGCCCTCTGTATTCAATGATACTCCTGGGCAGCATATGAAGAGAAAGAAGGCTCTGGAGTCCTCACACTACATTCTATTGTGAAGGAAATTTATATGGGCAACTCATACTCAACTTTTTGATGAAAAAGAATGCAAAATCCTGTGCCACCCTTTTCATTTTTTTGTGAACAAACACATTTAGTCTTTATTGATCTATTTACTTAAAACCATATATCATTAACCAAATTTCCTGCTTATACAGACATTCTCCTTGCCTGTCTAGTCCTGTGTCATTTTTCCGACTGCCATACAATAATAACAGATGAGGAAAAAAATAATTACAGATGAGGGTCCCTTTACTGGTTACACAGCTCTAACAAAACACAGTAACACAAACCATTTCTCGAAAGATAAGAAAGGCTCTCTGAAAGTATTTGGTTAACAACCACTACAGCTGCCCAGAATTTCATAAGCATCTTCCCTTAATCCTCAGATTATCCACCCTTTCAACCAACCAATACCAATTCTGCTCTGTATTCAGCTGTCTGGTTTTTTTTAAATAGCTAGCATGAGAATCCTCTGAAATTGTACAACTAAATATTTAAACTGCACCAAACACATTTTTATTCTATAAATGCAGTGTATTCCTTGGTTGTCAAGTGTCAATAACCTTCCTGATCAAGATGCTTTTTTATCTCAAGATGTTTCCAATCCCAGCATCATCAATAAAAATATAACCAAAGAAAAGTGTTAAGAGTTTTCAATATACAAGATCTGAGATTTGAATCTCAAAAAGAGTTCTTTTTTTTTTAATGAAAAAAATCTCTAGACAAAGATCTTTTTATACACAAATTAAAGGAAGGAAGCTCAGCTATAAAATCTGATATGACATCTTTTGTTTTGGTTTGGTTTTAGTTTGGTGGACTTTCTGTTTGGTTTGTTATTTTTTGGTCTTGAGATTACCTTTCTAGGTAGTCCAGGATGGCCATAAACTTGATATGCCCTGTCTCAGCTTTCTAGCTGTTGGGTGTGTTACTAGTATACCCTACACTAAATGGAAGAGTTACTGACATATCACACTGAGTAAGTAATTAAAATATAACAACAATGTATAGTGTTTATTAAGTACCAAGTGACATTCTAAGTATTTTACATGACGTGATTCATTTGATACTGTTTTTAGATGAACAGACTAATGTACAAAATAACTATATAACAGGAATCAACATTAGTTGCTAAGTAGCAGAGCCAGTTTTTAAACCAAAGCATCCCTGTCTTCAGGATCTAAATACCTAATCACGGAGTCCTATAGAAGACTGGGAGAACATGAGAAAACTTAACTCATGAGCAGGTTAAGCTTTTCTGAAATAAAAAAAAATGTATAGTAGACAAAGTCTATAAACAGACAATCCACAAAAGAAAATGGTCTTCAAAACATGAGAGCAATTGACTACTAACAGAGCAAAGACTAAAAGAATGATCATATCTATTGGTATTATCTCCTTGCTTGTTGAAAGAAAAATTGGTTAGAAACTCTTCCTGTATATATTTTTTTAATTTAGAAACAATCATATTTTACATATAAGTCCAATTCCCTCTCTGTCCCATCCTCCCATGACCCCACCAGTCCCCCCATTTCACCCCCATCCACTCCCCAGGGAGGATGAGGTTTCCATGGAGGATCATCAAAGTCTTTCAAGTCAATTGGGGGAGGGCCTAGGCATTCCCTAATGTGTCTAGGCTGAGGGATTGTCCCTCTATGTGGAATGGGCTCACAAAGTCCATTACTATACTAGGGATAAATACTGATCCACTACCAGAGGCCCCATAGACTGCCCAGTCCTCCTAACTAGCACCCACATTCAGAGGGTCTGGGTTGGTCCTCTGCTGGTTTCCCAGCTATCAGGCTGGATTCCATGAGCTCCCCCTTGTTCAGGTCGGCTGTTTCTATGGGTTTCTTCAGCCTGGTTTTGACCCCTTTGCTCATCCCTCCTCCCTCTCTACAACTGGATTCCAGGAGTTCAGCTCAGTGCTTAGTTGTTTCCATAAGCTACTGGATGAATACTCTAGGATGAAATTTAGGGTAGTTATCAATCTCATTATAGGAGAGTGGCATTTAACATTGCCTCTCCACCATTGCTTAGATTCTTAGTTTGGTTTATCCTTGTGGATTTCTGGACATTTCCCTAGTGCCAGATTTCTCTTGAAACTCATACTGGCTCCCTTTATTGATGTGTTTCTTTTCTTGCTCTCCTCTATTCATCCCCTGACTCAATCTTCCTGCTCCCTTATGTCCTCCCCTCTCCTCTTCTCTGCTCCTCTTTCTTCTACCTCCCTCCCTCCACCTCCCTCATGCTCCCAATTTTCTTAGGAGATCCTGACCCTTTCCCCTTCTCTGGGGGAACATGTATGGTATGTCTCTCTTAGGTTATAAACTCTTCCAAAGTAATTTGAATATGTACATGTATTCAACTGTAAATATTTAAATGTGTATGTATGTAGTTGTAGCCAACCATTTTACTTGTAGTAAGTTTCCCCAAAAAAAAATCAAATAGGGGGTAGGTGTGGTGGCACATATACCCAACACTCAGGAAACAAAGGCAAGCAGATCCTCATGACTCCAAGGCAACCTCGGGTTACATACAAGTTCCAGGCAGGCAGATCTATATAGTGGGACCCATCTCAAAAACAAACAAATAAAAAACAAATAAACAAAACCAGAAAGAATCAGATGAGAACTTGTACTTATATGAAACTTATTAAATAATTGTTTATAGTATTTGCCAAAATATGATAATATTTTGACATAGAATTAATGACATAGAAAAAGGGTCATAAGACACTGTTAAGGAAAAGAGTATGTTTACAAAGTTGTGTAAGTAGTATAATCCCAGTTATAAAATTTACATATATATTGTATATGCATGTACATTATATACCCTCTCTGGATTTTAATAAAGTTTTTAAACTTTTATAAATGTTATATTTTCATTTCCATATTACTTTACATATATTCATGTATCACTTTTATAACCATGTAAAATGCCAATAGCCTCATTTCTAGAAGTTTAGAGAACAGAAACTTGTCTTATATAACATGATTCCTTCAAAGAAAATCTTAGCAAGGAGACTTTTTGCTCCTATCTCAGTAAACACATGGCTGATTTTGATAGAATCATGGGGAGCATGTTAACTATTACACAGTAAGGACTGCTTGGTAGTATGATCACTGGGTCATGACTTCATGACCTCTAATACCATATCCTCTACTTTGTCTGCTTTCTAATCACCAGTCATCTGAGAGCTGAAAATAAACAAAGATATGACAAATCACAGCTGCCCAGAGCTCATCAACCAATCCAATTCAGGAGATAAAATCAGTCCAGTAATATATACTTTAAAATGGTTTTGGAAGGAGACAATGAGTGCCCAAGAAAAGTCACTTCATAAGTGCAGGCAATTAGCAGTCCCCACATTGCAGGCCTTCTTAAGCAAAGATGTCACATGCATAGAGCCAGGGACAGTGAGAAGCTGCAGAATGTCTTCACCTGCTGACTGATGAAAATGACTGACGCTGGGGCGCCAGCTGAAAAATCAATTATTCACATCTACTAGGCAGCTGCCCCCTACACAGCAAGCAGCAGCAGATCGGAGAAAAGGGGAAATTGTTGTGGTTTGTTGTTAACATGCACTATCCATTTCTCTGGACTTGGAGCTCAACAACAGCAAAATCAATAGGTTGCTCCAAAAAGAAAAAAGAAAGAAGTTTGAGTACCACCTGCATAACAACTAACAATGCTAACATGCTAACATGTATTAATGGCAAGCAGGGCAAGCAGTCTTTACCACTGTTCTCTTCCATATTAGATGTCTATTGTATGTCTTAAAGTGATAAGAATCCAGAGCTTTATGACATTCCTAATTACTAGATTACTTATGCTAAAAGAAAATGTACTATAATAGAGTCATTAGCTGCTTTTCATTATTTCATCCATGTCCTCTCAATGATAAGGTTAAGGATCTCCAAAAACACATGGCCAATGAAATATAAATCATTCTTGGTCTGATTATTTATGATTAGAGTGCATTTTAGAAAAATGTTTACTTATATGTTTCTAATGTCTGCTGATACTTATAAATAAAATACCTAACATTATTCCCTTGCTGGAAAATGTTGGGATGCAGAATAGTACAGATATTTCCTTAAAACCATTTGGTAGTTTCTCATAGTTCACCATGTTATTGGCATCCTGATTCTAGTTAAAATGAAAATTAATGTTCATATAAAAATGTGAGCATGGCTGATGACAGTAGATTTATTCATAATATTCACAAAGTATAAATAACTAAATTTTTCCTCACTGCTGTATGAGGGATATGGATGAAACATTGTACATGAGCAGATTAGAATATTGGTCAGTAATAACTAGTAATAAACTCTTGGTACAAACAAATGGATGGATGAATCTGATATCTTAGACCATGAGTTCTAATATAGGGGTTATGGATAATAACCCCTTTGGCAAACCTCTATCTCCAAATATATTTATATTACAGTTCATAACAGCAGCAAAATTAAATTTGTGAAATAGCACCAAAAATAATTTCATGGTTGGGGGTTACCACACTATAAGGAACTGTATTAAAGGGCCATAGCATTACAAAGGTTGAGAACCACTGTACTGGATTAAGAGATGAATGACAGACTCAAAAGAAACATACTATATGATTCCACTCACATTACATTCTTGCTAAGTCAAAATTGTAAGAATAGAAAATAGACCATTGCTTAACAGGCAATGGAGGCATGAGGAGGCGGAGGCAGAGCACAAAAGGAGTTATTTAAAACAAAACTGTTTTGTGTCTTTATAGTGGTGAAAGTTTATGATGTATGTGTCTGTGAAACTCCATAGAGCTATAGTCTAGCAAAGCAATTTTTACTATATGTGAAGTACACTTCAGTTTTCTTAATTGATAAAAAAAAAAAAAAAAACTAAGGTAGGTAAAAGAACTCCAGGAATGCTCACGTTGGCAGCACATATACTAAAACTGGAAAGATTACACAGATTAGTATGGCCCTTGTACAAGCATGACATGCAAATTCATGAATCTTTTCATATTTTTCAAAAGAATTCAAGGAATCCATCTACAACGCTAAACCACTTTATTGCTCATCCCAGTACATTTAGCTCATGCTTCATCATCTTTGTTTAGCTTCATTCTCCCTGTCACATCTGCAGCTGGAGCAGACAGGACTCTCCAGAATTTATTTCTTCTTGCAGAGCTCTATTACCATGGACAAAACCTCCAGCCAGGACCTAGAAAAAGTGTTAATAATTCATGGCTGCTCAAGTTTTAAAGACTTTCCCCCCAAGAATTTCCTGAAAGACTTAGAAAAACACAGGTAGGTCTGTGGTGTGAAGTGATGGGCAAAATTTCAGGAGCTGGGTAGAATTTTACTGAATTTGTCACTGCTTCCATAGAATGATCTTCAACAAATGCTTTACATTTTCTATCATCAAGGTCTCAGGAGGAAAAAAAAAACACATGTCAAATGATTCCAGAGACTTCTAAAAGTGTGAAAACAATGAAGGAAATTCACAGGTTCTGATGACACACTAGATGTTAGCAACAATGGAAACCTTAAATACAATACTGCTAGAGGATGAAGTGGTACCTCAACCTGGGATCAAGGCAGACATGGAACTGTAGTGGAAGGATGATCCTGGCAGGGACTGTGATTGCAAACAATGACCCAAAGTGAAAATAACAGGTCCAAGATTGGAGAAAACAGGAAATAAAAAGTCTGCCATTTATTTTCTACATTACCCCAGTATGTTACAGTTTCCTCGAATTGGCCAAATCTAATACAAGAGCAGCTGGTAATGGAAGCTTTAGTAATGAAAGCCTTAGTAGCCTTGGTAGTTGGTCTATAGGATCAAGATCAGAAAAGGGAAGAAAATATATTCTAGAAGAGATAATATGGAAGGGATAACCTAAGAACAGTGAGGCCTTATTACCTACCAAAGGTGCGTGGTTTTAAAACTTAATTTTTTTATTTATTGTTTTTTCTTATTTTACATATCAATTCCAGTTCCCTCTCACTCCCTCTCTCCCATGCCCCCCAGCACCCTCCCATCCCACCCCCCACACACTCCACAGGGAGGGTGATATATTTCAGGAGGGGTCAACAAAATCTGTCAAGTCATTTGGAGTAGGGACTAGGCCCTCTCCTGCCTCTAGATTAAGGGGGAATGTACTCAATTCATTGATTAGGTACTCCCCTCCATATTCTTCAGTAACCCCACCTTCACATGAAATTATTCATAATTCCTCAAAATTGTGACTATCTTCACCCACTGGGCTGAACTTTGTCTTTGTTCCAGGTAAACTGGATTTTACTGAGCATGTGTACTCCATATAAGAAGGACTTGAAGATTGCTGAACTAGACTTTTAGAGGGATTATTGGTTGTGTATCAAAGTTTTAACCAAGATGCTACAAAGGAATAAACATACAAATGAATCTTCACTTTTAGAGCTACAGACATGAGGATGATATTTATTCCAGAAAGGATTAAAGCCATCTGATAGGACTTCCTTCCTTACTTTAACATATCAGGTTAGGTGGTCATGTTACTTGACAATTTAAAGACTGCTAGAATTAAAACACAGCCAGATAACCAATGCTTAGTGTTGTGCCACACTGACTTCTAAGAATCTGGTTCCATAGAGTGAGGAACTCTTTGGTTTATTTGCCTCACAATTGTATGGAAGCGGTTCTGTGGCAGTATTCAAAGGGTTACATTGAGTAGATTTTTTGTTGTTGTTGTCAACATTGTTTTATTTTTAGACAACTCTATACTATGTACTTATTTTTTTGTGATCTTATTTTCCACCCCTAGTACCATTCCCCTCAACTCAGCCTTTTCCTCAACCAGTCCCCTGAACACTTTCATGTTATTAGTTAAGGTCCTCTAGTGAAACATCACTGTTCCTGAATATATATATATATATATATATATATATATATATATATATATATATATTTTAATGGGATCCATTAGAGTAGCTTACAGGCTCTGGCTGTGGTCTGATTAGTCCAACACTAGCTGTCTCCCAACAGAAAGGCGAAGAACCTGATAGTTTCTCGGTCTATAAGGCTTGATAACTCAGTTGGTCTTCAGTAGATATTGTAATCCCAAAGAAGTAGGTCCTAATACCAATGCCTCAGCAGCAGAGTAGATGAACTTGCCATAAAGAGTGAGTGCAAGCAGGAAAAAAAGCAAAAGCTTCTTTATTCAATGTCCTTTTATGTAGGCTGCTACCAGAAGGTATAATCCAAATTTATTGTGCATCTTCCAACATCAAAAAATGTGATCAAAAAAAAAATCATTCATGGGTGTTGATTTAGTTGATTCCAGGTGTAGCCAAGTTACAAATCAAGATTAGAGATCACACATGCCATTTCTTTCTTTCTTTTTTGGTCGACTAAATATGTGAAGTATGTAGAGCCCTACAGTGACCACATAATTAAAGAAAATGACAAACTCTCCTCTATGGTACCCATTAATTGTCAATAGTTCTTCAGGGGAGAGGCTTATAAGCACTTCCATCATGATGGACTATTAACCAAGGCCAATCTTTCACAGGCCTTGTTCAGACAACCATAACCACTGTGTGTTCATGTTTCTATCAACCATTTCATATACAGATGACAAAATTTCAAAGAACTAATCCCTGTCCTCAGCCCTTATTTTATTCTACTTCCTCTTCTGCTATGCTACATGGGCATTAGAAGTGACAGAGATACCACATTCAGGGTTAAGCACTAAACAGTCCCACATTCTCAGTACTTTTAGTAGAGTAATAATTAAATACTAAAAAACAGAGCTTCTCTGTCCAAGGCTAAGAATTTCCCTGGTCTATGAGTATTATCATAATTACTTATAGAGGCAAATTTATAACATGTCCATTTAGGAAACTATAGGGACAAACTCTTCCCTAGGACCTATGACCTCCCCAGCCATAGGCTTTTGTCTGGGTTTTCAGTACCTATGGTGTTCATCCCTTGTCATTGAATGGATTTCAAATCTAATCAGAAAACAGATGATTGTTCCCAAAACAGTCACATCACTATTCTGTCAGTGGGCATATCTTTTTTTTTTTTTTTTGGTATATTAGTATTATAACCTCAGGGACCACAGCTGGATAAAAAATGCTAACGATTTTTCTCCACTCATAGTCTAAATATCCTTTCTGATGCTATAAACACTAGCCAGCAGGAATGGAGCTACCAGCTTAGTTTCAGCTCGATTTTTTTCAGTATTATGCAACTAAAAATGTGATATCCTCAGCAAGAAGATCTTACCTTTTAGTCCTTATAGACAAACAATAACAATGACAATACCCTGAATTATTTTGAGGGGTATCTGGTTAACAATTCATAGGGTATTATTCTGTACCTAACACTTGGATTTTCATTTACAAACTATGGTTTCTGGGAGCAGAATTTTGCAGCCATAATTGTTAAGAATGTTCCAAACTGGTTTTGAATTATATCTTTTCTTAGCTTAAAAAATATTATGTTTCTATATTGCTTTTTCATACATCATGAGACTTCATTCCTACTCTACCTGTCCCACATTATCCAGACCCATCTCGGCTTAACACTTTCAAAATATAATACTCTCCCATACTATTATATCTGAGGTATTATAATGTTCCCACTACTCTGATGAACTCTTCCAAGCTTCTGGAGTTCTTCAGACACTCCAACTTACTTTCAAAATTCAAAACTTAAAAAGTAGAACATGTATATAAGACAGAATATATGTCTTCCTGTGCCTGGGTTGCCTCACTCATTTTAGTATTATCTATTTTCCTAAAACTTCCATGGTTTAACTTTTCTTTAGTGGCTGGCTAGTGTTACCACAATTAGTCTTGTGTGCTTAAATAATTTCTCCCTAATGACCCTACAAATTGCAGAAGAAAGAAAAATATCTGAATTTGAGAAAAAAAGTGGTCAAATCTCAATAATATCTATCACACTTTACAAATTGTTTCACAAAGCAAAGATAGAGAGGGAAGGAACTCTTCATCACTCAAAATATTCTCAATAGGAGAATTAAAGTTCTATTTGAGTTAGTTGTTGATCTCACTATCAGGGAAGGGCATTTATGGTAGCCTTTCCACAGATGCTCAAATTGTTAGTTGGCTGCAGTCTCGTAGGTCTCTACACCTTTCTTTGGGTTCAACTTTCTCTTCAAACCAATATTGGCTCCCTCTTTTATGTTCTCTCTCTCTTGCTCTCTCTCTCTCTCATCTCTCTCCACTGTCTTCTATTCCTACCCGAACTCAATCTTCCTAGTCATGCATGTTTTCCTCTCTTCCCCCTCTCCTTCTCCAACCTCTCTCCCTATTCACTGCCCCCCACTTCCCCTGTGATCTTGGGGACTTGTCCCTTCCCGCTTCTGTGAGGGACTTTATATGAGTCTCTTAGAATACACCTTGTATCGTAGTTCCTCTGGTGGTGTGAATTATAGGCTGATGATCCTTTGCTCTAGGTCTAAAATCCATATATGAGTAAGTACATACAATGTTCCTCTTTTTGTTACTGTGTTACCTCATTCAGGATGGTTTCTTCAAATGCCATCCACTTGCCTACGAATTTCAAGATACCATTATTTCTTTCTGCAGAGTAGTATTCCATTGTGTAGATGTGCCACATCTTCATTATCCATTCTTCAATTGAGGGGCATATAGGTTGCTTCCAGGTTCTTGCTATTACAAATAGTGCTGCTATGAACATAGTTGAACAGATGTCTTTGTTGCATGGATGTGGATCATTTGGGTATATGCCTAAGAGGGGTTTGCCCGGTCCTTTGGTAAACTAATTCCCATTTTCCAGAGGAACCACCATACTGATCTCCAAAAATGGCTGTATGAGTTTGCACTCCCACCAGCAGTGGAGGAGTGTTCCCCTTTCTCCACATCCTCTCCAGCATGAGTAGTCATTGGCATTTCTAATTTTAGCCATTCTGGCAGGAGTAAGATGATATCTCAAAGTTGTTTTGATTTGCATTTCCCTGATAGTTAAGAATGTTTAGCACTTTCTTAAGTGTCTTTCAGCCTTTTTGATTTCATCTATTGAGAATTCTTTCTTCAGTTCTGTACCCCATTTTTAATAGGGTTATTTGGTGTTTTGTTGACTAGTTTCTTGAGTTCTTTGTATATTTTTGAGATCAGCCCTTTGTCAGATGTAGGATTGGTGAAAATCTTTTCCCAGTCTGTGGGCTGCCGTTTGGTCTTGTCCACTGTGTCCTTTGCCTTATAGAAGCTTCTAAGTTTGAAGAGGTCCCATTTATTAATTGTTGATCTCAGTGTCTGTGTTCCTGGGGTGAAGCGGTATCCTATACCAATTTGTTCAAGGGTACCTCCTACTTTCTCTTCTAAGAGGTTCAATGTGGCTGGATTGATGTTGAGGTCTTTGATCCATTTGGACTTGAGTTTTGTGCATGGCGACAGACATGGTTCTATCTGCAGTCTTCTACATACCCTCATCCAATGGTGCCAGCACCATTTGTTGAAGATGCTGTCCTTACCCCATTGTATTCTTTTAGATGTTTTGTTGAAAATCGGGTGTTCATAGGTGTGTGGGTTAATATCAGGATTTTCAATACAATTTCATTGGTCTACCTGTCTATTTTTATGCCAATACCAGGCTGTTTGTAGAACTATATCTCTAAAGTAGAGCTTAAAATCAAGAATGGTGATGCCTCCTGAAGTTCTTTTATTGTATAGGGTTGTTATGGCTATCATGGGGGGGGGTCTTTTGTTTTTCCATATAAAGTTGATTATTATCCTTTCAAAGTCAGTGAAGAATCTAATACCTGTTGGAAACAGAAGCAACACCCATAACTAAACACTGAGTCGAACTAGAACCCAGATGCAGATGGAGAGGACAAGACCAGGTTGCAGAAACACATAGAGACAACTGACCTGAACAAGGAGGAGCTAAGTGGCCCCCAGACTGATAGCTGGGAATCCAGCATGGGACTGACTAAGGCCCCCCTGAATATGGGTCTCAGCCAGAAGGACTGAACAGTCTAAGGGACCTGAGACAGTGGAACCAGGATGTATCCCTGGTGCACAAAAGGTCCTTGTGAACACATCTCCCATGGAGGGATACTGCCTTAACCTATAGACAGGAGAGAAGCCCTAGTCCCTACTTCAAATGACCTGTCAGATATACATGACCCCACCTGGATGGCATTGCCCTACATATGGAATTGGGGTGGGGGATGAGAGGGGAGGGTGGTTAGGGTGCATGTGAGAGGGCAGAGAGGGTAAAAGGGATGGAGGGAGAGAGGAAGTGGGAACTGGGATCGACATGTAAAATAATAAATTTAAAAAAAAAAGTTCTGTTTTGGGTTTTCCAGAACATTCCCTCCTTCTACAAGCTATCATCCACTTTATGTTATCCCATTCCTACTTATGAAGAAGGTTCTAGTTAAGGAATTGATTTGATTTCAATAATTATATTAAGATATCATTTTGTAGGTGTTTATTAAATGTTCATCACAGTTCCTTTACCTCCAAATTTATGCTACTAATTACATAATTTAAAATTACTGTTTCTGAATTAACCTTTAACTCTGGTGATAGTTTATCTCACATAATTATTCTACATTTCAGTATTATTCCACGTAATCTATCTTAAATAATTTTGGAAATAAATTGTCTATAAGTAAATGTCAGCTAAATATATTTTGAAGACCATTATATAATAAAGATACTTATTCTGTGTCTAAGAGCCAACATTGAGTTGGATACTCATAAAGAAATAACTATGTGCTGACAGCAAGCCACTGTGTCAATAAGCTGTTACCAGCTTGCCACATAGAACTAGGCACACCAGCAATTTAAGCTTACACAACTTTGGAAATCTCTGACCAAACTAAACTATTTCCCTAGAAAGATGTCTCCGTCTAAAATGGTATCTCAACTTCCCAACCAACTCCATACTGCTCCTACTAACATTTTCAAAATGCAAAATGATCATCATAGATCATTTTTGTCATATTGGATGCTTTTTGAAAGAGATAGTAAGATTGGCAAATGGCTCCTAAAAATCTATTAAATAAATCTATCAACAAAATGCAGAATAAGCGTTAAAAATAATGAAACCAATTCTGAATGAGGCAGATGGCTTGGCAACCCTAAAAGACTAATATCAAAACAAACATTCATCTGAGTCTCCATCAAGCTTCACTAAATTAGTATGTGAATTCAAACATTTGTCTTTCTACATTTCTTTCCCAGTGATACAGACTGTATGAGTAAGGACCACCAGCAAGAAGAGGAGGAAATGCTAACCAAAGAAAAGGGTACTTGTAAGTGATGCTGACACTAAGCCTTATGGTAGTATAATAGAAGCTATTGGAGACCTTCCATCTATACCTCAAAGACTTAAGGACATATTTGAGTTCTTTCCATGTATATAATTATCCATAATTAACACCCCAAGTTTTTCAAACTTTGCCACCATATTCTCTTTGTACTGATGTAGAATAACTGCCATGCTATTGGTGAATTGATCTTCAGTGATAAATGCACTTACAAACAGTAAAAACACATTTTAGGTTATATGAAAGTTCACAGGAAGAAAGTGTATGTAGTAGAAAGATAACATATTGATCTTGTCCATAAGTCACATAGTCATATTAAAAGAACACATATTTCCAAGATGTCAACATTTAGAAACCTGGCCACTTAAGTATGGAATGAATATAGTTAAGATTTATGTGTGTGTCCCACAAGATTCACTTGGACTTTCACATTCACACACACACACACACACACACACACACACACACACACACACACACACACAACCATTCAATACATTAAATTCTTATAAGAGATAATAAAGTATAATTCATAATTTAAAGTGGAAGCTACTGTGAAAGCAAGTATTTGCCATTCACTCTGGAAAAGTCCATGATAAACTCTTTTTGAAGTGACTCATTATGAAAATAGAATATATTCAAGGCACATCAATAGAATATGTGAGTATCACTAAAGGCAAATTAGAAGACTGGTTTTAATCTTCTTTGGGGACTGTCAATCAAAAGTATTCCTATACTTTTCTAGTTATCATATAGATCTCATAGCAATAATGAAAAGAAACATAATGATACATAAGCATATCCTAATGGTCAATGATATGAAGTCATCTTCAGTGAATTGGTATTTCTAAGTAGATAAGAACCAGATTGCTTAAAAGCCTCTTCCCAATGTCTAAGTTGTGTTCATGTACTATAATCTGGAACCCAAAATCTGAAAGACTCATCAGTTAATTATTTAAGGTGATTGAATTTCCAACAAACATGAAGGCAATTCTTATGGTATCATTTTGATAATCACTTTCCTAAATTCCATCTTTTGCACAATTAAATGAAATTACACATTTGGTTTGTTTAAATGTAGTAAAACATCTATTTCATCTTTTCCTGGACTGAAGACCACTGGGTAAAAACAAAGAAAGAAAGAAAAGAAAAATCTTCAGTTTTTTTCTTTGTGTGTGTGGGGGGGGGGCATTACAGTATTTGTTTATTTGTTTATGCCTTTGAAAAGGCTTTCAGGGTATGTAGAAGTCATGTAGGCACACCTTACATTCATATCCCTCAGATCCCAGTTTCTTGAGTGCTAGAATTACAGACGTGTTCCACCACACTTGATTATTTATTCTCACTCTAAGGCTTTTTTAAAATAAAATGCATGTAACACTGAGATATTTGAAATTATCTAAATGTACAATTGGGAAGTATTTATATATGTTCTGGCTCATCCACTTAATGTAATAACATTTGTGATGTATCTTAGTGTAATGAAAAAAACGAAAGATAGAGGTCATTTCAGTGCATGACCATAGAAGTCATTGGTAGTACTGCTTACCAAACTTTTGTGGTTTTCTCATTGTCTCACCAGATAGTATGATGGTGCTTCCTGGCCCATATGAGTAGTGATTTGGGGCAATGATTTATAAGTAGAAGTGGTAGCTCTCACTTCAGACCAAAACATTTAAATTCTGGTATAAAAGCCTCCAGCAACTAGGCCACAGCAACTTCCAAAAAAAATCAACTTCCCATAACCTAAGTACAATCCTGAGAAAATGACACTATGGAGCAAAGCACCCACCATGTCTTGGACTACTTTAAGCATAAGTGTACTGCTTAAACACCAATCAATTTGAAGGCTGTGAAGGATATAAGCATGTCCTAACATATTTTAGCAATAATAAGCTATGTACGTTGTCACTCATGGAGATATTTTATGCAGGATATACTAATACACTAATATGCTAAAATAAGGTAAACAACCTTGGGTGAGAAATGGATAAATATTTATATCATATTTTTAAAATCATTTATTTATTCTTTAATATTCATTTTACATTCCAAACTCAGTTCTCCTTCCCACCCCTCCTCCTGGCCTCCTTACCTTCCCCCCCAGCTCGCAGTCCCCTCTACTCCTCCTCACAGGTAAAAGTTCCCATGGGAAATCAACAAAGTCTGGGACATTAACTTGTGGCAGGACCAATCCTCTCTCCTCATGGATAAATCTTTATCAACATTCTGAAGTTCCCATATTTTCACAATGACCAATATAACGTCATACTTGGAAAAATACTTTCTATGCTTACAAATGGTAAGCTATATTATAGAGATAAAGTCTTTTCATTGGTTTCCATGTTTTCCAATTAGGTAAATTAGACCAGCTTCTATCACAGTCCCATGAAGTGAAACATACTTTTCCTAATATCACTAAAACTTCTGTTTGTTACTGTTTGTGTGAGTTCCAGGACAGCCAGAACTACATAGAGAAACATTGTCTAGAAAAACTGAAAAATAAAAATAATAAATAAAGCCACACATGACCTGTAAAATGAAGAAGTTACTTTCTTTTTTTAATTTTATTTATTTTAATTTTATCTGTGTTTTGACTTTATGTATGTTTTGCGTAAAGGTGTTAGATCCTGGAGTTACAGACAGCTGTGAACTGCCATGTGGGTGCTGGGAACTGAACCCAGATTCTCTGGAAGAGCAGTCAATCCTCTTAACCACTGAGCCATCTTTCCAGCTCCAGAAATTACTTTCTTATTTTACTTTTTATTTTAAGTGTTTAAGGCATCCTCCACATACAGAATTATAAGTAAAAGCCTGAAATTCAAGGGTTTCTTATGTTAGCTTTATTTCTTAAGGAACATGGAACTAATAACGGAGGCATTAATAGATAAAAGCCTTTTCCTCTAGATACCAATTGTGTTACATCGATTACAATGTAAAGCTCAAGTGTATAGAAATTCACTTGACAGCTACTAAACAAGACAGCATGAACAAGAGTAATCTAATATATACTAATTTCAGCACAGAAAATAAATGTTTGTGGGAGGGGGAATTTAAAGTGGCATTTAAATATAAGTACTACTGTAAGTATTATTTCACTGTAAGTTCCCACTGTTTCATACAATGCTGTGTGCACAGTAAATAGTCAAGTGGTTTAGTGGAAAGAACATTGCATTAAAAGGCAACAGGCCTGGGTTTTTGCTCCAGCTTCACTAATATATAATTAGCTAGGTTTTAATCTGTCATTTTATCCATTTCCTCATCAGTAAGTCAGGAATAGAATCTACATTGTCTGCCTCAGATACAGATAGTGATATGATGAAGGCAATGAATGTTATATATATCTTATAAGATTTCATCTTACCTTCACTGTGATCAATAATAATCAAACCCTACATGCTTCTATAAGTGAATCTTGAGACTTGAACTACTTCGATGTTAATAAATCAAAGATATGGATGTCTGCTCTTGATGTTACTTGAAATTCCTGCTTGCTACAATTTTTAAAGCAGTCTCTTTTTGAAAATTAAGCCAAGGCCATTGCTTAGGGTTTTGACAATTATCATAGTACTTCATTTCTTCTGTCAGACATTTACTGCAGAAAGTTATAGCTATTTTGCTTTAACATAGAGTATGGGTGTTAGTAGATCCTAAATAATCTGTTTTTATTTCTACCTGGAGTGACAGAAAGACACTGAAAAGTGTTAATGGTAACAAAGACTGCAAAGACATCTGGACTAAAGTTCAAATAAGCCAGTTATACTTAAGTGCTAATTCCTTGAAAATATTCACCATGAGGTACTTCACTTTAGATCAAGAATCATCGTACTTTTTCTGACAACTCAGAGTAGTCAAAGCAATGTTGGAGGTATCACAAATTATACTATAGAGCAATTGTAAAACACACACACACACACACACACACACACGGTACTGTCACACATACACAGAGAGAAAACGAGACAGAGACAGAGAGAAAAGAGGCAAATGAATGGATGGAGTGGAGTGGGTGGCATGGCATGGCATGGAATAGAAGGGCATGGTGTGATCCTCCCTGTGGAGTGGGGGGGATGGGATGGGAAGATGGTTGGGGGCACGGGAGGGAGGGAGAAAAGGAGTGAGGGAGGGAGAGAGGGAGGGAAGGAGGGAGGGAGGGAGGAAGAGGGAACTGGGATTGATATATAAAATAAGAAAAAAAGAAAGAAAATTATGAATAATAGGGGAAAAAGGCATGGTATGGCATAGTGTGGAATGGAATAATATGAAATTGAATTGAATAAAATAGAATAAAGTCACTCAGCTAAGTAGCAAATCATACATTGGAAAATAGATTGCCTCTTTCATAGGTAGTTCTGGGGAAAAGATATCAATTTATAGAAAACTGAAATTAGAGCCCTATCTCTTACCTGGTACAAAAGCCAAGTCAAAGGCATAGGGTGTAGAAAGTTGTTCACTGATTGATAGTACCTGCTGCTCTTGCAGAGGTTCTGCTTTTAGTTTCCAGCACCAACGTGACAGCTCAAAACCATGCACAACACAACTTCCAGAGGACATGATGCCCCCTTCTGGCCTCCACATATGGTAAGTCCTTGCTTTTGCAAATAAAGCTGATCTGAAGGTTAGAGAATTGAACTTGCCACTAGCTAACTGTAGAGTTCTGGAGGTCTGCACAGACAGAAAAGAAGTGACATAGCTAGGCAGAAACAGGATATGAGCAGGGAGAAATAGGAACTCACTCACTCCCTTGTTTGCTGAGACACTAAAGGGGTAAAGTGTGGCAGCAGTTTGCTCCTCCGATCTCTCAGCATTTTCCTCTATATCTGGGTATTTATTACTTGAATTAAAAACTCCATTTATATCTACAGGCATTGAGTTTGAATATGGTTCACATACGCATAGGCAAAACATTCACATACATACAACATAAATTTTAAAAAAATGAACCAAAATCATTAATGTGAGACTTGACTGAAACTTTGAAACAGTAGAGAAAAGTATTTCAAAATATGGGATAGGCAATGAACAGGACATCAATCACTCAGAAAATAATAGCTAGAAATGGTATAGAATCAAATATCAAAGCTTCTGCCCAATTAAAAAAAAAAAAACAAAGTAAAGGGAAAGCCTAAAATAGTAGGAAATCTTTGCAGATATTTATCCAGTCAAGTATCTATAATTAACACAAAAAAATAAACACAAAACAAGCAAATAATGCAATTGATAAATGGGCAAATGAACTGAACAGATATTTTTCTAAAATATACCAGTAGATAGTATATACACTAAAAAGGTTCACCCATCACATTTTTAATCACATTTAATCAAGAATGAAATGATGTTATTTACAGGCAAAGGGAGCTTGATCATCATGTTAAGTGAGATGAGCCATATTAAGACAAGTTTCACATGTTTTCTGTATTAGAAGAAATCTAGATTTAAAAAAAATAAGACATTAAAGTAGAAGGGGAAATTATTTGTGTAAAGGAAGAGAATGGTAATAGGGAAGGAACTACAATATAGGTTAATATGGGGTAAATATGACCAAAATACATACATGTATAGAAACATGCTTTTGTATATGTAAATATGCAAGTAAGCTGGGCATGGTGGTACATGTCTGTAGTGTTACCTACTTGAAAAGCTAAGACAAGATCATTTGGGTCCAGGATTTTTGGGCTATTCCAACCACTTTATATTTGGAATGTTAACTTTCTGGGGAAATGGAACAATCAGGTTGCCTAAAGAGGAGTGAATTGCCCAGTTTGCAAATAGACAGGTTAAAATATGCCAATAGAAAGAAATTCAATAGACTTTTAAAGTAATATAAAACTCAATAAAAAGAAATAGTTCTTAATAAAAATCAACAAAATTACTAAAACCTTAGCTATATAAGAAAAAAAGAAATTGAATACTCAAATACAAAAAATTGGAGACAAAATGGGAGACAAATGATGCCATCAAAGACAAAAGGGTCTTAGAGTACATTAAAGATTAGAATATATACCCAAATGATCCACATCCATGAAACAAAGACATGTGCTCAATGATGTTCATAGCAGCATTATTTGTAATAGCAAGAACCTGGAAGCAACCTACATGCCCCTCAACTGAAGAATGGATAAAGAAGATGTGGCACATTTACACAATGGAATACTACTCTGCAGAAAACAACAATGGAATCTTGAAATTTGCAGGCAAGTAGATAGAACTTGAAGAAACCATCCTGAGGTAACCCAGTCACAAAAAGAGGAACATGGTATGTACTCACTCATATATGGATTTTAGACACAGAGCAAAGGATAATTAGCCTATAATACACAGCACCAGAGAAACTAGGATACAAGGAGAATTCTAAGAGATTCATAAGGTCCCTCACAGAAGGGGAAAGGGACAAGATCTCCAGAGCACACGGGGAGGGGGGCAGTGAGTGGAGAGGGAACTAGGAGAAAGAGAAGGGGAGGAAAGGAAAGCACGTGGAACTAGAAAGATTGAGTCAGGGAAGGAACAGACCAGATGAGAGAGAGATAGAGAGAGAAAGAGAAAGAGAGAGAAAGAGGGGGGAGACAGAGAGAGACCATAAAAGAGGGAGCCATTATACGTTTGAAGAGAAAACTGAACCTAAAGAAATGTCCAGAGACCTACAAGTCTGACCCCAAATAACAATTTGAGCAACAGTGGAAAGGCTACCATAAATGCCCTTCCCTGATAATGAGATCAGTGACTAACTTATCCACCATCATGGAGCCCTCATCTAGTAGCTGATGGAACTACTAAACAACTAAACACTGAGCCAAACTGGAATCCGGATGCAGAGTGGGAGGACAAGGCCAGACTGCTGAAACACATAGATACAGCTTACCTGAACAAGGAGGAGCTAATGGGCCCTCAGACTGGTAGCTGGGAATTCAGCATGGGACTGACTCAGACCCACTGAACATGGGTCTCAGTTAGAAGGCCTGGGCAATCTAAGGGACCTCTGAAAGTGGAATCAGGATGTATTCCTGGTGCACAAAAGGACTTTGGGAGTACATTACCCATGGAGGGATACTCCCTTGACCTTGAGGCAGGAGAGAAGGCCTAGTCCCTACTCCAAATGACTTGCCAGATTTAGATGACTTCTCCTGGAGGGCATCACCCTACATGTGAAGTGGGGGGGATGGGAGGGGAGGGTGGTCGGGGGCATGAGAGGGTGGGAGAGAGGGAAAGAGGGAGGGAGAGAGAGCAAACTGGGATCAATATGTAAAATAACAAGGCAGAATCATGAAGAAATAGAAACTCTGGACAAACAACAATAAGTAAAAGGACAAAATCAACAAAATGTTTCCCACCAAAATATCGTATGGTCAGATAGTTTAATATGGAATCCTACCAAACTTGTGAAGAATTAATACCAATTTTTCTCCAATTACTATAAAAGACCAGTAAAGGCATTCTTCTGAACTCATTATATAAATCTAAATCCCTGATGAACATGAATGCAAAAATCTTCAACACAACATTCAAGTCTTCATTAAACCAAATACAATAGACTATCAAAAGTATTGTTCACCATGATCAAGTAGGATTTGCTTGAAATATATAAAGATGGTTCATAAGCAGTCAGTAACTAAAATATACTATATCAGCAGGATCAAGCACAAAAACTATATAAACATCTCAACAGAAACATTAAAAAGCATTTGATAAAAATCACCATCCTTATCTGAATCTTCTTCGAATCCCCCAAGACAGTGCCCCTTACCAGCAGGAAGTAGTTTGGAAAGAACGATGCCCAAATTCCCAAATATTGTGTATAAATGTTTGTTTTCATTTAATTGGACTTTGTTATATAAAATTAAATAAAAAAAATAAAATAAATAAAAAAAAAAATAAATAAATAAAAATCACCATCCTTTTTTTTAAAAAGTGCTGAGTTAATTAAGCAAAGAAAAATGAATGTCTGTACAATATAGACCACATATAACTTGTCAATAGCTGCAATTATACTCAGCAAGAAAAGTCAAAAGCTTTCTAAGATCTAGAATGAGGCCATCAATATATCACTGAAACTCCCAATAAGGCAAGTGAACATTAAATTGTTTATAGATAAATCTTTTTACTTATTTTTCACATCTTTATACATATATAATTTTTAATCATATTTCCCTCTCCATTATCTTGTATTACCCTTCTTATTCTTAACAAACAGTCTCATACATTAAAATAATCTTAAAGATGCCACTAAAAGCCTTGAAAACTAATTAATACATTTTTCAGCAAAGTTCTAGGACACAAAACCAACATACAAAAATCAGTAGTTTTTCTTACACCATGGAACACAGCTAAATAGTTGTTATATTGTGTTCTTCCTTCTTCTTGTATGCCTGTTATAGTACTCTCAAAGTGAAATAGCCATTGGTTAAGGTGGAATATAGAAAATAGTGAAGAAATTTTTATTTCTTTGCTGTATGCTTAAACATTAAGTAATCCATTAATTTTTTCAGCATTTCTAGATTTTTTTCTGAAATTTCCTGCCAAATGGAATATCCAGCTGATGCAATTGTGTATAGAGAAGAAATTGTGCTTTTAAAATAATCAAATTAGCCTAAATTTATTGAGTTCTCAGGATACAATTCCTGCTGGGCAAAAGCTGTGTTTCTTCTAATTTCTCCATCATAATCACAATTTAGAACAATGCATTCTTCCCAAGCATGAAAATAACTTTCTTTTCAGTTGGAGTTTACTTTCCAAAATAATTGTACTGATGGAAAAGTCTATTGAATCTTAATTGTATTTTAATGTTCACCATAAAAGTTAACACTTAAACTGTTGGGGAATATTTTTATAATGAAAGCACATTCAATTTATCTTAACTCCAAAGCTCAAATTATCAAACTAGCTTAACTGATGCCTAATTTTACAGGTTTTCATGATCAGTTAAGAATTTAATAAATTATGTTTTCTTTCTAAAGGACTATCACACAGATCTTTTATATACAGATAGGTTACCTATACTATATCTCACAGATATTTTCAAAGTTTATATTGGAAAGGATTTCCACACCTGAAAGGCTTCTTGAGCTAAGCAGCTATCATACATCTAAATGCCACCAACTTCCATCTCAAAATCCAGCAACATGATTGGTAGTGCTAGAGCAGGCAAGAACACTGCTATTGGGGCCATTTGAGATTCCTCTAATTAAGAATTCTGTTTAGATTTGTACCTCATTTTTAATTGGAGTATTTTTTTTTTTTTTTTTTTTTTGTAATCTTATTACTTGAGTTCTTTTTTGGCCTTCTATCAGATGTGGAGTTCGTGAAACCTTTTTCCCATTCTATAGGCTGCTATTTTGTCCATATGATAGTGCCCTTTGCTTTACAGAAGCTCATATACAACCATGCAGTTTAGTACTCAGGGAGTCAGGAAGGAATATTGTGGGGACTTTTATGAAATGCTTATTGCAATGAAAATTAAGCTGAAATGTGTCTTTTTTTGCCACTGTACATGTTTGCATGTAATGCTATCAGTAGAAGGAGACTAACTATCCTGGTTAATAAGGATCAGGATAAACAATTAGGCCAAACAGATGTTTATTCAGGGAGAAATAACTCACAGCATAGACAGGTGAACACCAACAGGTTCCTGCTTCCAAGAATTCCTCTGGATGTCCTCCTGTCCCCATGCAGCTGGCCAGAGAGCACTCTCCAGTGCCTCCTCTGACCTAGTTCCCCAGTTCACTTCCACCCCTGGCTCCACCCCCCAATGGGTGTGGTCAGTGCCACAGAAGGAGACAAAGTGAATATACCACTACAAGTAACACTAAGGACAAAGGCCTTGCTGAAGATACGCCTTGGGATATAGGAGGAAGGAAAGAAACCAGGTTGCCTGAACATGTGATCTTTTCCCAATCTGTAGGATGCCACTTTGTCTGATTGATGCTTTACAGAAGCTTTTCAGTTTCACAATACCCCACTTATTAATTTCGATCTTAGTGCCTATACTATTGGTGTTCTGTTCAGGAAGTTGTCTCCTGTACAAATGTAGTTAAGATTTCCGACTTTTTCTCCTGTGAAGTTCAGTGTATTTTGTTTTATGTTGAGGTGTTTGATCCACTTAGACTTGAGTTTTATGGATCTAGTTGCATTCTTCTACATGCAAACATCCAGTTAGGCCAGCACCTTTTGTTAAAGATGCTTTCTTTTTTCCATTTGATATTTCTGGCTTCTTCATCAAAAATCAGATGTTCATAGATGTATAGATTTGTATATAGGTCTTCAATTTGACTCCATGTATCATCATGTATTTTTTATGTCAATACCATGCAGTTTTTATTACTATAGCTTTATAGTTCAAATTGAAATCACAGATGGTGATACCACTAGAAGTTCTTTTATTGTACAGGATTGTTTTAGCTATCCTGGGTTTTTTGTTTTTCCATATGACGTTTTGACTTTTACTTTCAAGGTCTGTAAAGAATTGTGATGGACTTTTCATGGGGGTTGCATTGAATCTGTAGATTGCTTTTAATGAGATAGTTATTTTTACTGTGTTAATCTATAGATCAAAGAACATAGAAGATCTTTGAATTTTCTGGTATCTTCTTGAATTTATTTTCAAAAACTCGAAGTTCTTGTCATACAAGTCTTTCACTTGCTTGGTTAGGGTTCCCTCAAAATATTTTTTTTAATTATTTGAGGCTATTGTGGAGGATGATGTTTCACTGATTTCTTTCTCTGTTTGTCACTTATATATAGGAAGGCTAGGCTACTGATTTTTTTTTTTTTTTTTTTAGTTAATCTTACCACTTTGCTGAAAGTGTTTATTGACTGTGGGAGTTTCCCAGTGGAGTTTATGTATACTATCACATAATCTTCAAATAATGATTCTTTGACTTCTTTTCTTTTGAATTCCTTCAGTTGTCTTACTGTTGTAGCCAAGACTTCAAGTACTATATTGAATAGGTAAGGAGAGAGTGGACAACCTTGTCTTATTCCATTTTAGTGGAATATCTTTGCATTTCTCTCCATTTAATTTTACGTTGAATATAGACTTGTTATAAACTGCCTTTATCATGTTGAAGTATGTGCCTTGTATCCCTAATCTCTCTGGTACCTACCAATGAGATTTTCCTTGTTAACGTTGTAATAGAGCAATTTTGTTTTCCTCTGCCTGTTAGTCTTACCAGACTTAGGCTGGTATCCCTCTGCCCCATACATGAATATATACATATTTCCTGAAATGGCTTAACTGTCTTTTTCCTCTACCTCACCCAGTGTTATCTAGAAGTGTTTTAACTATAGAGTATCATATGTGGTCCCACCTGTTATTCCCCATGTACTGTTAAATCCATTCCTTAATTTATTGTCATCTACCCATCATGTTACCCATTTCACATTTCTCAGGAATGAGCTGCCCAAAACAGCCTATAATCCCAAATCCAGGTGGCCTGGCACATTCTTTACTCCTCCACAGGCACTTGTACACATGCTGCATACATTCACAAAGACACAGACACACAAATAATGTTGTAAAAATAAACATATAAACTCTGCCATTTGGATTAAGTAGAAAATGTGAAATGATTTTTCTGCTAAGACAAAGCTACCTTAAGTCAGAAAAGTCTGAGTTCAGATGAAAAAAAATGCATAAGCATCAGGTGTGCTCCCACAACAAACTATTGAATTACAAGCTGGAGATTTTTTTCTATACTCAGAGGAGAAAAATGTAGGAAACATGGAGTATGAATGTATGAGACTGCATACCTAAAATATCAACTAAATGTAACCTTGCATCAAGGTATAATTGGTGGCTTACACTCTGCTACTTCTATAACCTGTGGAAGTTCAATGCACTCTGATCCACTTCTTCCCACTAGGTATTATGCTTTCAGGGAACCTTTGCTGTAGTTCCAATATTTTACTTTTATTTCTTGCCATACCAAACTAGAAACAGAACTCAATTCTTTCATCAGCTCCCATTTGAAGTCCCCTTACTATTAAGTTAGTATATTTGAGATTAGTTAATTTTTGCATTTTCAATGCAGTCCTCTATTTTTTCCCTTTTCCTACCTGTGCTCCTAACCCCCTTCCTTTCAGTATTACCCATTCATTTAGTCATTTTTTCAGTCAGTAAATACCCATTATGCCAGCCATAAACATTGATGCAGATCATCAGTTTAAGAAAGTGGTCCCTGATGGGCACAGTGGCACATGCCTGTAGTATCAGCTACTTCGGAGGCTGAGACAGGAGGATCACTTCAATGCAGGAGTTCTGGGATGCAGTGTGCTATGCCAATTGGTGTCTACACTAAGTTCGGCATCAATATGTTGACCTGCCAGAAGCAGGGGACCACCAGGTTGCCTAAGGAGGGGTGAACTGGCCCAGGTCTGAAATAGAGCAGGTCAAGAAAGCTGACCTTCAAGACCTCCTGAGCAATTTGGGAATATGAGGGGAGGGGAGAGAGAGAAGGTGATGGGAGATGTCATTCTGTATATGTTTCTCATACTGGTTAATAAATAAAGCACTGTTGGCCAATAGGAAAAGAAGATAGGAGGAACTAGGAGAGAGTGAGGAAAGAGGAGGTAGTAAGGAGGAGTCAAGATGGAGAGTCTGGAGAAGGCAGAACCGCCAGCCGCCTTTCCCTGGTAAGACCATGTGGAAATACATAGAAATGGGTTAATAATTAAGACAGAGCTAGCCAATAAGAAACAAGTAACTGGCCAACAGCATTATATCAAATAGAGTCTCAGTGCGTTATTTGGGGCTGGCGTGGTGGCGGGACAAGACTGGCAGCGGGAGGAAAAACCTTACTTCTTACAAGAAGGGGTGAAGAAGAGGGGAGAGGAGAACATAAGGGAGCAGGAAGACTAAGTCAGGAAAAGAATAGAAAAGAGATACCACAATAGAGGGAGCCATTATATATTTAACAAGAGATCTGGCACTAGGAAAATGTCCTGAGATCTACAAGGATGACCCCAACTAACAATCTAAGCAATAGTGGAAAGGCTACATTAAATGCCCTTCCCTGATAATAAGATTGATGACTACCTTATATGCCATTAGATGATGGAAGCAGAAGCAGACACCAACAGCCAAACACTGAGCCAAACTCCTATAATCCAGTTGCAGTGATGAGCAAAGGGGTCAAGACCAGGCTGGAGAAATCCGCAGATAGAGCTGACCTGAACAAGGGGAAGCTTGTTTCCTAGCTCTGATAGCTAGGAAATAAGCAGAGAACTGACCCAGACCCCCTGAACATGGGTGTTGTTAGGAGGCCTGGGATATCTATAGTGCCTTAGTAATGGATCAGTATTTATCCCTAGTATACAAATGGAGTTTGGGAGCCCATTCCATATAGAAGGATACTGTCTCAGCCTAGATACACAGAGGAGGGCCTAGTCCCTGTTCCAAATGTTTTGACAAGTTTTGAAGATCCCCCATGGAAGGCCTCACTCTCCCTGGGGAGCAGAAAAGGGGATGGTATAGGAGGTTGTGAGGGGGATCAGGGAAGAAAGGAGGGAGAGAGAACTGGGATTGACATATAAAACAAGCTTGTTTCAAATTCAAATAAAAAAGGGAAAACAAAACAAAACAAAAACAAAGAGCTGTCCTTCTAGTGGAAGGTATAGAAGACAACAAATATATAATTATGGGTAGCATATTAGTTCGCCCAGTTTCCATGACACATTCCCACAAACTTAGTGGATACCTTTCCAGAAGTTAAAAGTCTGAAATAAAGATATTCTTAGGTCTATATTTCCCCTGATGTACCCCAAAATATGATAATATTTGGACACACGGTCTTTAAAGAGATAATTAATGTTAAAGGAAGCCATTTGAGAAGGCCCTAAGGTAGCACAAATGGTTTAGTTCAGTGAAGAGGAAATTAGGATGCAAAGAGAATACAGCAAAATACAAGCTATAGGGAGAAGTTCAAAAGCAATGAACCTTGCTGGCACCTTGATCTAGGACCTCCTAGTCTCTAGAAGAGCAAGGTAGATTGATGTCTAAGCCACTCAATCTGTGGTATTTATTATAGCAACCCACAATAGTGATTAAGTGTCAAGAAAGCCCAAAAAGCACTGTAGGAAGATACTTAGAAAAAATAGGCAGAAGAATTGAAGTTTCTCTGTCTTTATTCACAAAATTTCTTACACAAATCTATCAAGGTATACGGTAGAATGTATGCTTTTGCTGGAGGTAGTTCTGATTTTCTGGGAAAATGATAGGACAAGAAAGTAAACAACTATAATTTCCTATTTGTTTACAGCTTAGAAGTATTCCATAGTGTAAATATACCATGTTTTCAGTCCTATTTGTCAGTTAGTATTTACTTCCTACCTTTTGTAACTAGAGTAGCAAAGAACATGGCTGAGCACATATCTATGTGATAGAACATTCTGTGAAATTGTGTTAACAAGCTGGGCATTGTGGTGTATGCCTGTGATGCCAGAACTAGAGATGCTGAAGCAGGAGGATCATAAGTTTGAGGCCTATATGGGCCTCAAGATACCCCATTCCAGAACAACAAATAGTCAAATGAACAATTATTTAGCACCTACTGTCATGCACTAATCCAAACTTTAATTGTGTGAATATCTCTTGACCCTTAAAACAACTCTATGTGATGAGTAATATTTTTGTCCAACTTAAAAATGAGAGGTTTATGAGGGCAAAATGGTTAACGTAAATTCAAATAGCAAGAATCTACACCATTCACCTCACTGTGATATATCATGCCCTACTTCTATCCTACTTCTATATAGGTTGCTGTGTTGAAATGTGCTTTGGGTTTAAAATGTCTTTAGATGTAAGGGTTTTGTATAAATGAAAATCAGATAAATGTATGTATATGTGTCAAGCATCACACACATACATATATAATACATATATACTATTTGTTATGGATTTATTTTAAGATATGAAAAAGGTCAATGAAAATACTACATAATACTATGAATCTATTCATTACAACTATTAAAAATAACCTAATAATTATTGATTTCTCAAAGCCTAGTTTTCTCTAAAGCTGACTCCTTGTCAGATACGTTATAAGCAAGAGATCCCAAAGCAGAAGCTCCTTTCATAATCTCAGCTGTGTGGAAAGGGAAGCTATCTTCAAAGAAAGCATTTTAAATGTGTTTATTAAATAATATAGACTGAACTAGAAGCCCTGAAAATAAGAGGCCCTGGGGGGACACTGGGCTGATTACATTATGGCATGGGACAGTTCAGGAAACACTGAAGGTCCTGGCTTAGCAGGTGCTCCTTAGCAGGAAACTGGATCCTGCAAAAATAGTCAATCACTCCAGAAACAAAACCAAACAGAAATTCCATACTAAAGACCTGCAAAGTGGTCCAGCTACTGTGAAAAGTAAGTCAGAATTAAAATAAAGGAGATGGAAACACAGGTGGGAAGTGACAGAGCACCAGTCCCAATCCCAAACTGGAGACACAGAGGAGACCCCACTGTTCTGAAGCCTTCCCACTGAGTAACATTTACAGCTATGCCATTCTTGCTGTTTGCAGAAAGCCTTTATAGATATCTTGAGAATATACTCAATATAGAAAGAGGCCTGCTGTTTGGCTTTTTACTGCTAAGCTATTGATATTTTAGGAGAGTAATTGAACTTCTCAGTACTAACTTGTTTTCTCCGTGAGCTAAAATTCCCCAAAGATGAGTGAGTTTTCAGGGCATATGCAAAAGTATCTTTAAATCCAGTGCCTGACTGGCATTTGTATTTATCAGCTTTTGAGAGAGAGGGAGGCAGCCTCACATGAAAGTATTCTGGCTTAAACCTGAGCTGCCCTCATCTTACACATAGGTACACCTATATACATTTTGACTTTTTTTTTTAAGGATGAGGACCAAAAAGTGGGGATTTCATTTTTTAATTAACAATTGGTATTTCTCCAAGAAAGCATGATCTGCTTGCCCACACTGAAAAGCTGCTTTTATCCCACACAGTCCAGCTGTTATTCCCAGGTTGCTGAAATAATGAGCAGTGTTAAATAACAATGTTGAAATGAGCCACCACGGCTCATGACCACATTTGATTCAGTGCAAATTAAGGCCTCATTCAGAAGGGTGGTGTCCCTTTCCACCAATGTCTCCACCCTCCAGTACCCACAGTGCCCCCCTTTCAGCAATAGTGGGTTATTAAAGCAGCTGGAAAAAAACACAGGCCAGTGCTCCCCCTAGCAAGCTTTAACAGTAGAGATGAATCACAGACTCACATCTCGCTTGTTTCCTCCCTTAATATCACAACTTCACAGTGGCTAATGTTTCAGCTAATGAATGGCATAGCACTTCTTAGAGACTATATATTTTATCTTGATAAACCACTATTGACAGTTTAATCATCTTTGTAACCTTTTGATCAGTTATCTTACAACAGTGCATTCACAGCATCCAGTCATCAACTGTAAATTAAGCACCTATTACGTGGTGGGTCCTATGGTATAAGTTATATCCCAACTGATTTGCTCCCTGACATCTTTGCTTACCATTAGTGAGTGGGCAGATGGCAATAACAATAACAAGGGTTATTCATTGACTATAGAGAAGGTAAGGCTGGTGATAGAAACACACAGTAAGGACATCTAAACATACAAAAAGGCTTTGTAGACGAAATAGCATCTAAATTAAGACCTGAAATCATCATATGAGACTATATATGAGGCAGAGATAACATCTTAAGTCACATTTCATGGAGAGGGGAAAAGGTGAGAGGTTCCAGTAACTAAAATTGTACAGTGTGTCTAAAGCATGGAGTTAAGAGGACTTCTTTAGACATCTTGCTCCACTTTAGAGTATTATTGGCTTCCTCAAACTTCAGAGCCTTCTTATCTGAATCCATTCTGCATTCTTATTTATCTGAAAACAACTTTAGCTAATATTTATAGACAAAATAGAAGCTACCAGGCAAAACCTCTCCCCTCTCCATTATCAAACATAGAAACTACCATTTGGCCCTAACCGTCTTGTGTGCTTTCTCCAGTCCAACACTTCACAGAAGACTTACATTCTTTTACATGTTCAATTTTCCCTTTTCAAATAATTCGGTTCCATAAATTGTAAGCAAGCTTAAATTTTTCCCATTAAAAAAAAATCCTGCACCATATCCTACAAATGAACAGTTATTTCTTCCTCACAAGCAGACTTCTCTCCAGCCATGCATATTTGTGACCACCACCTGCTCATAGCCCAGTCATTCCCCACTGGCTAGTTTATACTAATGTCATCAATGCAACCATGTTCCTGCATCAAAAATGGTAGTCAGTTTTCCATCTTCATCTGCTTTAATGTCTAAAAATACTGACCATGGTGACCCAACCAATTCAAGTACAGGAAAAACAAAACTTCCAAGAGCAGTCCTGTGCTTTTCAGGTTATTATTCAATTACAACATTTCTTCCCTTTCCTCCCTTCAAACCCTCCCATAAATCCCTCTCCTATCTCCTTCACATTCACAGCTTTTTTATACTAAGTGCTATTGAATTCATTATAGATATCCCTAAATACAACCTATTCTGTATTCCTTGAATAGAGAACCAGAGTAATGGACTCTTCCAAGTGGAAAATATAGAAAACAAAAATAAGTCCAAAGAAAAATAATTTGGATAGGTGAGATGAGTAAATAGGTAAAGGCACCAGCTCTCCAGCCTCACAACCTGAGTTCAATACCAGAATCCATGTGGTAGGAGAAGAGAACAAACTTCTATAAGTTGTATGTTCATAAACACATGTTCACACACACACACACACACACACACACACACACACACTAAACAAATGCAAAACATCTAAAATATTTTAAATGAAAATGATTTAACTTTTTATCAAAACAAAGTCTGATGTAAACCATAGGTCTTTGGGTTATCTATGGTCTTCTATAGTTTGTCTTCCATTTAGATCAACAATAAAAAGTTGTTTGAATATTCCATGGCATCAGATAATGCTCCATCCTTAGAAAGACTATCTCAGTGAAATCACAAACAAATTTTACAACTGTCTCTAAGCTTTCTCATGGTCTTTCTGAACAATAAAAATGAAAAATAAGCTTTGACTCTAACCTGGAAAATAATGAAAACGCACTATCAGAAAGGAAGAGTTCTAGTGAGCCAGTCGGCCCCCGGCAAAATGCACCCCACTTACTGTTTTGTCTACCACTACAGACTAGGGAAAGGCAATTTGGAACAGTCAGGTTTAATGGGAAGGATGTGACAAGACTGAATTTATCTCAGATACACTTAGGCAGCTATTGTCAATTTCATGGTCCTGTCTTTCCCAATCTACACAGTTCAATCAATGTTCAAATAGACTTCAAAGCAAGATGCCTAAAATTTTGACTTCCACCCAAATGCTAGACAACCAGAATATTATTATTATTATTATTATTATTATTATTATTATTATTATTTGTATAAAAATTGCTCTCCTAAGACATTTTAGGGAGATGGTGATTTTTCAGGCCCTTATAAAATTTCTGACAACACTGTTACTTGCAATAACTTCATAGAAGCCTAAATTTATCAGATTTCTTTCCTTATAGAAAATTCAAATCTTTCTAAACATTCTGTTTTTTACCATTGTGAAAGCATAGCATACTGTCTGCCATTCTATAATGCTCTAAGTTAGGCTGTATGGTGGAAATTTTAAAAGGAAATGCCACCACTTTGCTGATCATTATCATTTTTCTCTTCTGATGGTCCTGGGCAGCATGTCAGATTACACCTGGGATACACCAAGGCTACTTGCCATTCTTCTAAGATTTCATGATTAGGAGCCGAGGTAACAGACAGCACTGTGACATTGTGGACAATTGAGTTGCTGGATTTGGAGGCAGAATTGAATGTTGATTAGTGTCTGTTTCCTTTTTGGGGAGAAGAAAGAGGATGTTAAGGTGTTCTTTTTCTTGCTTTTCCCAGATAAATGAGAGAAAAGGCAGCGTGTCATAGATAACAACTATCTCTGCTCCATTACTCCTGGCCTAGCATCTGAGAGCAGTAAATGATTTCACTGATTAGAAAATGAATCTTGAAAATTCAAGAGCTTCACAGAATACTGGCCCAGAATTGTACAGGTATTTGAATGAATGCTGAAAAATAAATCCATTTAAAATTACCAGTACACTATTAAAGATGTGTATTTTGGTACAATGATCACATTAGTAATATGGTTAAAATGCTCTCATAATACTAAATCATTTTTATATTCATATATGTTTTTGAAAATTGAAATTTCACCTCCATTCATATTGATTAATAAGGATACATGCTTTTATTACTGAAATATAGGCACTTGGGTCAGGAACAAAGTCAGGAAATGAGAATTGCATTATCTGCTGCATTCATTATCCCATGAAATCTGGCCGAATGATTATATAATACAAAATACTGAGAACCACTAATTTGGAACCCAAAGATACAGAGGATCAGTCACACTATTGATTAGTTACAGTGAATAGACTAGGACTTCATATTGAAACTTTTTCTCTTTAGCATTGACTAATGGCAAGAAAAAGCATAAACTAAAGATGCTGTTGCCTACCCATGAAGAAGCTAAGCTGTTCTTCTGATAGTTTGAGACACTCTGACTCCTTTAAAGGTATCATTTTATGCCAGAAAAAGTCAAAATTCCATGAATGTAACACATCTCAATTTACTAATAATTTTAAAACACAATGCTAATGTATTAGTAAATTTCCTGAAATGCACTCAACCTACTGTGTGAAAACTAGTTCCATGCCTCTGCAGTTGCACTATGTATTGAGTGTAGGAAAACAAAGCAATGCTCTTCAAAGAACATAGCAAGCATATTGCATTATTTAATACTCCTGATAGACGATAGACATTTTTGCAAGTGGCATCTGGCCAAGATTGTAGGTCTCAAAGAGTACTGAAACTGTGCTCAATCATTGCATCTCCCCCAATTAAAAAACCATATTGAGATTTCTAGAACCCACAGCAATCAATCTGCTTGATTAATGAGATTTTTTTAAGCTTTTTGTTTTCCTGGCACTGACTCTCAAAAAGAAAAAAATGAGATGCTCATTTCCTCCTCCATTTGTGGTTGCTAGGAAAGTGAGAGATTTGGTGATAAATATTTATTATCTTCCAATTCCTGTCTCCCTTATGGTGGGGTTATTGCTTTATTCAGTTCCAGAGCTAAGGAAAATGTATGCCATGTCATTAATAATAAACAAAGCTGTAGTGTGTGTGCAATAATGAATTAAAACTCATCCCAGCCCATCTGTGCATCACTATTCACAGGCATCTTGTCAAGTGAAAGTTCTACAGAATCCACAGGTCCTCCATCCCCTCATTATGGAAGTAATTTGTGGGAGGAGGTGAGGTAAGCCATAAAACGTTATACAAAGTTAGTAACCTCTTTTCCCAAAGAAGCAGCCGGCCATAAATCAAAATTCTATCTTTTCTTGCTTCAGGTCTGGGGGGGGGGGTGAAAAAATCCACAAGGTTCAATTGATCTTGGAGAATCAACAGATCAGCCTCCCATGTAAATTAAGCAGCTGTAGAAGGGTACAAATCAGTCTGGATCTGTTCACTTTTCCATTTCTCCACTAATGTAGAGTGACTACCTCAATGTACTAGCAAGTCTTTTCCACATACCCAATTGTAAAAGATTTCAGTCTCAGCATTTCTACCATTCCCCTCCACTAATCATTCTCTAGCAAACAGCACTGAAAAGTTCAATGTTCTGACAATAAAAGTTTGTTTTCTTTTACTTAAAGGCTGCCACACCTACATCACTTATCCTTAGCATAACATGTGCCCTAGATCAATATTTCTGTTTCTGATTCAGTTGATCTGAGATAAGGCCAGAGAGTTGATATTCCTACCAAGTGCCAAGCAATGCAAATGCATCTTGTGATTTCTTGAGATGCGACATCTACAGGATGTCATCTCCCTGCCCTTGCAATTTCAACTCATCATGTAAAGTAATAAGTGGAGAAGCCTATATAAACAAGGTAACTTTTTTTTTTCAGTAGAAACCACTGAAGTTTATTGGCGGTCACAATGCTTACACTGTATGAAGCAAACACCCTTTACAAGTCTATCCGCAACCTGATCACACAAGAAAAGATTCACCACACAGTCGCCAGAGGAGAAGGAAAATTAACAGGCTAAACAAGGTAACTTTTAAAAATATTTTACAGAGGAATTGTGTGTTTCCGTCTAGAATCGTTTCTTCTTAGATTACACCACCCTGTAACCTTACAGTCAGGGAAGTGCCACAAATAATAAATACTGACGTGCCCTTTTGAGTGGTAATGCCATAAGAGGGTTCTTCTAGGGTTTGTTTTCAGAATGCTTTCATTTCACCTAGTTCACAAGATCCCTAAAGCAACAAGAATAATGACAAAAAAAATACAACCAACATTTCTGAATACCTACGATATGACTGAAGACATGCTGAGTCCCAGAGATGCTAAAAAAAGAAAAAATAAGAAAAAGAATTTATCAGAAAGGATGATGTTCTCCCTGAATCACTTAGACATATCATGTTTTAGAAAGCTAAATAAATACAACACTGGGCAGGCATGATCATTTTGTGATATAAAGATGAATATATTAATTTTCAATTCTAGTCTTTTAAATTCAAATAATCTCCTATGCCCTTACAAGATTTTAAATTCTTTTGAAACTATGAATAAACTTCAAGGACCATGGTTCTTTTGCGAATCCAATGCTTCAGTCCATTTATTATAGAGAAATAAATGACAGTGAATCAAATGACCACATATAAACAAATGAGGAAAATGAAAATAACAAGAACTGTATTCTTAACTCTTGAGAATATTTGACAGCTGTAATATAGATGCATTCTATACTACTGGAGTGGAAAACGTCTAGAAACAATCCAGCTAAAAGGATGTTTTCTTTTACTTGTTACTTAGCAGTCAAGTCACACAAGGTTAAAAAATATAATTTCCATATTCCTTATCTAAGGGGACTCAATCAAGCAAGACTCCTTTCAACCTTCACTGGGATGAAAAGAAACAGATGTTAAAAACATCTGTCCTACTCAAAATAATAATAATAAAACCACTACTGTGACAGCAAAGGCAGCTCTGGGTCACTCTATGAGGCTTTAGTCTCAACAGAAAAGTGTTTTAAAAAGTTATTATAGTTAAAATCAAGAATGATACAGCTCAACATTTTAATTATCAACCTGAAAACCTACCTATTGATCTTCTCTATCCCATTCCACAACATTAGCACTGATATTCCAACTGAAACTTCCTTATTTGCCTTTTGGGGAACTGAAAAAAAGCCTGAATATTTGACATTTTTGGTGCAGCAACAGTGACATCCAGTGGGTAGCAAGATTACCCCAAAATTTTTTATAAACGAAGGAGAGGGTTAATGTATTCCTAAAACTGTTGCTGACTATCATGGCCATGCCATATGAGAATCACACAATTTTTTAACTCTCTTGAGATAACAATATTTTGTTATTATAGCAGTATAATAGAAAAAGAAAAGTTGCACCTAATTGGCCAAAATATTGCTACAGTTTCATCTGGAGTCAATGCCGCTTGTTCCAGCAATAAATGAATAAACTCAGAAAGTTCATCTTTTATAAGCAATATTCTTTCAATATTTGCTTTGATTCTTAGTAAGTTATTTAATTTATACCAGCGGATCACCTGAAATATTTTCAATTACCAAAAGCTTCTTAAAGTTTAAGGAAAAATTCAAATGTGAATTTTTATATATATTTTCATTATGTATATATATATATACAAATATATATTGTATGTATAAGCATATATTTGCATGTATATTACATATGTCATATATATATAGAGAGAGAGAGAGGCAGAGAGAGAGAGACAGAGAGAGAATAGGCTTGCATTTTGTGTTGGGTTAGCAGTTAAATAAAACAAATACAATGTTCATGGATTTTCAGACCTTGTTTTAGTGATCTGTTTCTATCACTATTTCAAGTTATTGCTCCCCTTTCACTGTTAAGTTTCTATGTATACTTCAATATAATTTATAGGAACTGGGCAGCACAGAAGCTTAATCTATTTAGAGAAATAGCTATTTCCCAAAAATGAATTCCTCAGGCTTTTTGGGAAGAGGTTAACTGCCTAGACCTGAGAACCTATCAGAAGAGCCATGAACATCGCTGAAATTCCTTGGAGGGTAGAATTAAATTTTAAGATGTTCTGTGGAAGAAACATTGTAACTACACCCAAAATGTAAATATCCACGATTTCTTTTTTCCCTATGAATTTACTTCATTAGCCCAAATAGTAGAGGGGAGGGGAGCAGGAGTTTTGAAACTAAGAAACACTCAGTAATTTAACTGGATATACCTCAAAAAAAAAAAAGTGATCCATCAAATATAAGTTCATTTACCACATACAAAATCAAATTTTATGTAATTTGTTTTTTAATTTTACTTTATTATTATTTTTTTTTACATATTGATCCCAGTTCCCTTTCCCTCCCATTCTCCCATACCCCATGATTCCCGCTCCCATCCCATTCCCCACCCACTCCATAGGGAGGGTGATGCCTGCCAGGAGGGGGTCATCAAAATCTGTCAAGTCATTTGGAGAAGGGTCTAGGCCCTCTCTCCTGCCTCTAGGTTAAGGGAGTATCCCTCCATGGAGAATGTGCTCCCAAAGTCCTTTAGTACACCAGGGATACATCCTGGTTCCACTGTCAGAGGTCCCTTAGACTGCTCAGGCCTTCTGAGACTCATGTTCAGAGGGTCTGAGTCAGTCCCATGCTGGATTCCCAGCTATCAGTCTGGGGTACATGAGCGGGTCCCACTTGTTCAGGTCAAAATTTCTGTGGGTTTCTGTAGCCTTGTCTTAATCCCTTTTCATATCACTCCTCCCTCTATGCAACTGGATTCCAGGAGTTTGGCTCAATGTTTAGCTGTGGGTGTCTGCTTCTGTTTCCATCAGCTTCTAGATGAGGGCTCTAGGATGGCATATAAGGTAAAAGGAGAAAGAATGTAATTAAAGGTAAATGAACTCAGAAGAATGCATGAAAACATTAAAGAAAACGAGAACCACTCCCAAGATATTTAGTCCTGTTGAGCTCACCCTGCTCAATGTCAGAGCTACCAGCTATGTAGCATGGGAAATATGGTCATTCCAGACTGATGTATTTTAAGTATAAATTGCAAAGCAGATTTAAAGTAATAGTAAAGAATATAACAATTTTAAATCATATAGTGAAATAAAAGCCATATATGACAATCCAGAAGCTAATGTTATATTGTCTGGGCAAATAATAAAAGCTTGAACCAAAATAGGCAAATATGCCCAGTTTGTCAGTTCTGTTTAATATAATATGAGAGGTCTAGAGAGGACAATCACCCAAAAGAAAAAAATGACATCCAAACTAGAAAGGAAAAAGCAAAACAACCCGTCTGTACAGATGACATGATTTCTTTCTTTTTCTTTTTATTGTTTTTTTTATTTTACATATCGATCCCAATTCCCTCTCCCTCTCTCCCTCCCTTTCATGCCCCCTGACCACCCTCCCCTCCCATCCCCCACAATCCACGGGGAGGGTGGTGCCTTCCAGGATGGGTTATCTAAATCTGTCAAGTCATTTGGAGTAGGGACTAGGACTTATCTCCTGTGTCTAGGTTAAGAGAGTATTCCTCCACGGGGAATGTTCCACAAGGTCCTTTTGCCACCAGGAATACATCCTGGTTCCACTGTCCCAGGTCCCTTAGACTGCTCAGGCCTTCTAATTGAGACCCATTTTCAGGGGGTCTGAGTCAGTCCCATGAAGGATTCCCTGCTATCAAGTCTTAGGGCTCATTAGCTCCCCCTTGTTCAGGTCAGCTGTCTCTGTGGGTTTCTGAAGCCTGGTCTTGTT
Source organism: Phodopus roborovskii (assembly GCF_943737965.1). Lineage (NCBI taxonomy): Eukaryota > Metazoa > Chordata > Mammalia > Rodentia > Cricetidae > Phodopus > Phodopus roborovskii. Next base: position 65,605 of record NW_026126120.1, read on the forward strand.
CTCCCTCTCTGCATCTGGATTCCAGTTTGGCTCAGTGTTTAGTTGTGGGTGTTTGCTTCTGTTTCCATCAGCTACTAGATGAGGGCTCCCTGATGGTAGATAAGTTAGTCATTGATCTCATTATCAGGGAAGGGCATTTATGGTAGCCTTTCCACTGTTGCTCAAATTGTTAGTTGGGGTCAGTCTTGTAGGTCTCTGGACATTTCTCTAGGTTCAGAATTCTCTTCAAACCTATAATGGCTCCCTCTTTTATGGTCTCTCTCTCCTCTCCCCCTCTCTCTCTCTCTCTCTCTCTCTCTCTCTCTCTCTCTCTCTCTCTCTCTCTCTCACTCACTCACTCTCTTCTCATCTATTCCTCCCTCAATCTTCCTAGCAGATGACATTATTTCTATACACAAAAAACCCTTAATGTCTTCACTAAAAACAAAATACTAAAACTAATAAATCCAGTAAGATAGATGAGTATTAAAAACAATTAATACTCCTTCTAGATACTAACAGTGTAATACATGAAAAATTAAACAATACACATTCACACAAACAAAATTCTCTTTGGCTAGGCATGGCAGTGCATGCCTTTAATCCCAGCATGTGTAAGGCAGAATGAGTTTCAGGATAGCCAAGGCCCAAGGCTACACAGAGAAACTCTGTCTCAACAAAAACAAAGTAATAAATCATAAGAAGTAAGGTGCATACTTTCAAAAAGCAACTTGGAACTAAGTATAATGAAAAATATGAAGGCTTGTAATATAGTTTAGTGCATAAAGGCAAGTGCCATCAACTCTGACAAACTGAGTTTGATGTTCAGGATACACATAGTAGAAATAGAGAAAGACTCCCACAAGTTTTCCTCTGACCTGTGCATGTGTGTGTGCATGTGCATACAATATGTAAAAGCCAATTAATTAATTTTAAGTAAGGAATCTATACAATTTAAACTATAAGACACTGAAGAAAAAGTGAGGAAAGAAAAGCAAGTGAGAATATATCATGTATTCATGAAAGAATGCTATTTAAATGTTCATACTACCTAAAGTAATCCCTTTATTCAGTATGATTTCTATCAAAATATCAGTGATGTTACTCACATAAATAGAAAAAATAATCTAAAATTCTCATAAAACTATATAAAATAGATCTTAAATGGCCAAAGCATCCTTAAGGTAGATGGAAGTTGAAAGCATCATACAACCTTAGTTCAAAAGCTATCATAAAGCTTTAGTAACCAACAACATTAACTGGGCATGTTGGTATATACCCATGTGTTTAACACTTCAGAGACTAAGGCATAGGGATTGCTTTGAGTCTCGGCCATCCAGAGCTACACAGTGAATATGAGGTTAGTATCATCTAAACCCTGTTGCCCCTGCCCCCAAAAGTACACTGTATTTTCAAAATCCAGATCTTAGCTTAACCCTTGTCATTGGTATAGCCACACATTATCCCTCACCTGGCAAAGAGAAGCCTAACACCAATGAGGTTTGACTCCACTACTCCCCCAAGTAACTCCAAAAACCCTAAGTGATGGTTCCTCATGCTGGCCAAAGAGTTGTCTAACTCTGTAAGGCAATTAAACAGTAAGCGAGAAGGCACAGTAAGAAAATATTAGGCCCAAAATTATGCCTTCATACTCAAACCCATACAGAGACCACTTTCAGAGAAGACTTGGCAAAGGAATTATAGCACATTGCTCACAGGACCACTAAGGAAAGACAAGCCCTAGTGCTCTTAAACACATCAGGTGAAATAAAGTGCAAGATGAACCAAATACCATATGAACTAATTCACATGTAGAGTCTGAAAATAAGGTCTCATAAGCATACAGTAAAATAATGGTTACCAGAGGCAGGGTTGAGATGGAATAGTAGAGAGGTGTCAGTCAAAGGTTAAAATTTTTCAGTTAAATAAAAGGGAGAAGTTCAGAAGATCTGTTGTACAATATGGTGATTATAGTTAATAATATATTACACACTTGAAAATGATAAGAAAATGGGTTATAAAGTGTTTTTACCACAAAAATGATAACTATGTGAGGAAATGCATATGTTAATTAGCTAGATTTAGTCATTTAATGATGCACATCATTCAAAAGATGATGTTGTACACAGTAAATATAAGCAACTTTATGTCAATATAAAAATAAAAGATCTTGATTACATGATAAAATGGCATGACTTCAGATGCACTTGGTTAAATACAATACATTATCAAGATTATATCAGGGGCTGGGAATGTAGTTCAGGGGTAGAGCACTTTCTCAGCACATGCAAGACCGTGGGTTCAATACCCAACATGGAAAAATACTATGTTATATATTTATTCTCATCTTAATGTGGCTATTAAAATGTTTAAATGTGCATTGCTATGAGCTATACCTCTATTAGATAGCATTACTCAAAGTAATATGCAAGGATGAACACATATTAGTTCACAAAATATTCTTCACAGAGAACTAATATACCCTTATCATCTAATATATTTATCTACTCATCACTTGCCCTAGGGATGTTTCTTCCTTTGAAATTCACATGAATTATTTAAGTATATTTAAAATTAAAATTAGTGAATATAATTTCAATGATTACCCATTGTCCATAGAGGTACAAGATAAAGAGGCATACAATGGTTAGACATATAAATCCTGAAGCAAAAATAATAAAAATCCAATTCTAGGCTTGCCCTTTACTAGTTGGACAATGAAAAGTAAGTTATTCAAGTTCTTTGTGTCTGTTTCCTCAAATATAAAATGGAAATAACAATTGAATAACTGAACATGTTGAGGCTTACTACTTATATTAAATCATTCATGACAGAGACTGTCAATTACAAAAATATTATTATTAAGTATACATCTGCATTATTCTTTCTTGACAGCTTAAGATGAATCATGAACACGAGATACCTCCAAATATGGGAACTTTGAGAAGTATTGACTATATATACCTTTAAATTTTTAGTTCACACTTCAAATAATTTATATAATAAGCTTTCCTGAGAATAAATTATTTGCAATGTTGGCTGAAACCATATTATATCACTTGTTTTTTTTTTCTATGAAATCGTCTTTTCCCTTTCCTTTAACTGCTATCTTATAACACCTATATCCTCCATCCTCACTACTCAGAATTTAAAGGCCATCCATTTGAACCTTTTACTCTTCTATATGGGTCTACAAAGCAGTTCCCACCTAATTTCCCCTCTAATCCAAAACATTTTTCCTTCCTAAACACATATGCCCTCTTTCAGTTCTGAAATATGTATCCTGTGTCTCTCACAAACATTTCCCTGTAATTCAGTCTGCCTTGTCCTCCTTCCAAAATTGGCTCACAGTTCTCATTCATCCAATTAATGTTTATTGCTTGCTTACGTCAATATCAGTACCTGAAATTCCAAGAAAATTGGGACAACATGGCCATTGGAAGATGGAAAGATCTCCCATGCTCATGAATCAGTAGGATTAATAAAGAAAAAATGGGCATCCTACCAAAAACAATCTCCAGATTCAATGCAATCCTTACTAAATTTCCAGCACAATTCTCTTCAGAAATTGAAAGGAAAATTGAAACACACACATGCACACACACACACACAGAGAGAGAGAGAGAGAGAGAGAGAGAGAGAGAGAGAGAGAGAGACGATAGCTAAACCAATCCTGAATAATAAAAGAACTGCTGGAGTCATTACCATCACTGACCTCAAATTGCAGAGTTATAGTAATAAAAACACCATGGTATTGGCACAAAACAGACATATTGATCAATGGACAAAAATCAAAGACCCGGGCATTAAGTTCACACATCTATTGTCACCTAATTTTTGATAAAGAAGCCAGAAATACACACTGGAAAAAAGACTGCATCTTCAACAAATTATGCTGGTAAAAAAAGAATGTCTGCATATAGAAGAAAGTAAATAGATCCATTCTTATTACCCTGCACAAAACTCAACTCCAAATAGATCAAAGAGGTCAACATAAATCCAGATACACTGAACCTGATAGAATAGAAAGTGGGGAGTAGCCTTGAAGACATTGGCACAGGAGAATTCTTTCTGAACATAACACCACTAACACAGGCACTAAGATCAACAATTATTAAATAAGACCTCATGAAACTGAGAAACTTTTGTAAGGAAAAAGACACTGTCATATAGACAAAGCAGCAGCCTACAGAATGGGAAAATATTTTATCAAGTACATATCCTACAAAGGACTAATATTCAAAATAGATAAAACTAGCTATCAAGAAAACAAAATCCCAGTTAAAAATGGGATACAGATGTAACCAGACAACTCACAAAAAAGAGGAAACTCAAGTAGCTAAAATATTCAACATCCTTAGTCAATGAGGAAATACAAATCAAAGCTATGAGATTTCATCATACATCCACCTGAATGGCTAAGATCAATAAAAAATGTGAAATCTCATGCTGGTGAGGATGTGGAGTAAGGGGAGGACTAATCCGTTGCTTGTGGAAGTGCAAGCATGTACAGCCACTATGGAAAATGGGTAGAGTTTCCTCAGGAAAATGGGAATCAAGATACCTCAAGATCCACCTATACCACTCAGGCATATACTCAAAGGATGCTTCATGCCACTACAGAGACACTTCCTCAAACATATTCATTGCAGCTCTTTTCATAAAAGCCAGAAATTGAAACAATCCAGATGCCCACCCACAGATGAATGGATAAAGAAATTGGGGTACATTTACATAATGGAGTATTACTCAGCCATTTAAAAATGAAATCCTGAAATTCATAACTAAATTGATGGAACTAGAAAAAAAATCATCCTGGGTGAGGTATCCCAGCCCCAAAAGGTAAATACGGTATGTATTCACTTATATGTGGATATTAACTGTCAAGTCAATGATAAGCAAGCTACAACCTGTAGAATCAAAGAGAATGGGTATAGAGTATTGGGGGTACAGATGGATCTCATTAGGAAAGTGAAATAGAATAGTTATGAATGGGCAAGGAGAGGATACAGGATTGGGATATCAAACAGGGAGAGGAAAGGAAGAGAAGAATGACAGAAGGGATAGGGGAAGGGAGAGTTAAAATCAAGGGCATATAAGGGATAGAGTATGGAAACCCAATACAGTATAAGCATCCTAAAATACATACATATATGAAGATGATCTAAATTAAATCACCAAAAACAAGTGAAACAAAACCCTAACTAGGCATCCATCTCTCATCACCAAATGAAGCTTCTAGAACTGTGAACTGATTACTGTTAATTGAGCTTTGGCTGAAGGGGTCCCATGCGAACCTCCACACAACCCTAGCTGTTGCCAAGGCTATAGCTGTGGCTCTCCACAAACTATTACCAAGGCTCTATTGCTGAAAATAACAACTATACAACTCATTGAACATGGAAAAGTATAGCTGATGCCCACACATTCACACTTCTTGACTAGTATTCATGATACTCTAAGCTATTCTGCATACTACTAAAGGAGGGAGAAAGGTAAACACCAACCCATTTATAATCCCTTTGATCAACAATGGTGTCCTGCCTGCAATACACACCAGTGCAATGATGGCACAAAGCTTGTGGAAGCAACCAACCCATTATTTTGACAGGAGATGGCATCTATATCCAATGCTGCTTAAGTGACCAAGAACCTGAGACTAACCCATGGACCTAGGGAAAAACCAAATACTACTGTGTTCTACTAAAGAAACATAGCAACAAAAGTATTCCTAATGATATCCTGCTGTACTCATTGATCAGTGCCTTGCTCAGTCAACATCAGAGAGGTTTCCTCATGAAGCATATAAGAAAAAATACAGAGAACCATACCCAGACAATATGCAAAGAGTGAGAAACCTTAGAATACTCGTCTCTACACTGGATGTCTCTCTCAAATCCCTCTCCTTAGGGCTCAGGGAAGCCTGTGAAAGAGATGGGTAAAAGAGTGTAAAATTGGGCTGGAAAGAGGGCTCCATGGTTTCGAGCCTTGATTGATCTTCCAGAGGATCCAGGTTTGACTCCCAGTAACCCATCATAACCATCTATAATTATAGTTCCATATGATCTGATGGCGTCTGTATGCATGTAGTACACACACATATAACAGCCATACACATAAAATGAAAATAAACAAATAAATAAATAAGTCTTTAAAAAAAAAAGAGTATGGGAGCCAGAAGATATGGAGGACAGCAAGGAAGCAAGGCCTTCGAAACACAGCAGAACCAATGCACATATGAACTCACAAAGAGTGAGGAATCATACACAGGGCCTGCATTGCTCTGTATCAGACTCGGTCCCAGCACCTTTGTCGCCAACTCAGAAGTTATCTTCAGCTTATAACCACCAACAAAGGAAAAACTTAGTTTTCTCCAAGGGAATCTCCCTGGGGAAACAACTACTCTATTATTACTATTATGATTATGATTATTTTAATGTTTTTTTTTATTATTTCACATATCGATCCCAGTTCCCTCTCCCTCCCATTCTCCCATGCCCTCTACAGACACACCCCATCCCATCCCCCATCCAGTCCCCAGGAAGGGTGAGGCATTCCATGAGGGATCATGAAAATCTGTCAAGTCATTTGGGGTAGGGCCTATGCCCTCCCTGGTGTCTCTAGGTTAAGGGAGTATCCATCCATGGGGAATGGGCTCCCACAGTCCATTTGTGAATCAGGTATACATCCTAGTTCCACTACCAGAAGTCCCATACACTGCCCAGGCCTCCTAACTGAGACCCACATTCAGGGGGTCTGGGTCAGTCCAATGCTAGTCTGGGGTGCATGAGCTCTGTATTGTTCAGGTCAGCTGTTTCTGTGGGTTTCTCCAGCCTGGTCTTGATCCCTTTGCTCATCACTTCTCCCTCTCTGCAACTGGATTCCATGAGTTTGGCTCAGTATTTAGCTCTGTGTGTTTGCTTCTGTTCCCTTCATCTACTAGATCAAGGGTCTATGGTGGCATATAAGGTAGTCATCAATCTCGTTATCAAGGAAGGACATTTAAGGTATCCTCTCCACTATTGCCTAGATTGTTAGTTGGGGTCATCCTTGTAGGTCTATGGATATTTCTGTAGTGCCAGATTTATCTTAAAACCTATAATGGCTTCCTCTATTATGTTATCTCTTTTCTTGCTCTCCTCTATTCTTCCCCTGACTCAATCATCCTGCTGCCCCACGCTTTCCTCTCCCCTCGTCCCTCCTCTTACCCCCATTCTCTTTCTCCTAACTCCCTATTCCCTCACCTCCTGCTCCAAATTTTCTCAGGAGATCTTCTCCCTTTCCCCTTCTGTGAGGGACCATGTATGTCTCTGTTAGGATCCTCCTTGTTTCCTAGCTTCTATGGTGGTATGGCAATCCTTTGCTCCATGTCTAAAATCCATATATGAGTATGTACTGTGTATGTCTTTTTGTAACTGGGTTACCTTAATCAGGATGGTTTCTTCTACTTCCACCCATTTGCCTATGAATTTCAAGATTCCACTGATTTTTTTCACCTCCTCTGAGTATTATTCCATTGTGTAAATGTAACATGTATTTTTTCCATTCTTCAGTGGTGGGGCATCTAGGTTATTTCCAGGTTCTGACTATTACAAATAATGCTGCTATGAACATAGTTGAACAGATCTGTTTGTTGCATATATGTGTATCTTTTGGGTATATGCCTAAGAGTGGAATGGCTGGATCCTGTGGTTGATTGATTCTCATTTTACTGAGGAACTGCCATACTGATCTCCAAAATGGCTGTACAAGTTTGCACTCCCACCAGCAGTGGATGGGTGTTTCCCTTTCTCGACATCCTCTCCAGTATAACCTGTCACTGGTGTTTCTAATTTTAGCCTTTCTGACGCAGTAAGATGATATCTCAGAGTTGTTTTTATTTACATTTCCCTGATGGCTAAGGATGTTGAGCACTTTAAGTGTCATTCAGCCATTTTAGTTTCCTCTATTGAGAATTCTCTATTTAGTTCTATACCCCACTTTTTAATAGGGTTATTTGGTGTTTTGGTGACTAGGTTCTTGAGTTCTTTGTATACTTTGGAGATCATCCCTTTGTCAGATGTGTGGTTGGTGAATATCTTTTCCCTGTCTGTGGGCTGCCATTTTGTATTGTTGATTGTGTCCTTTGCCTTATGGAAGCTTATCAGTTTCAAGAGGTCTCATTTATTGTCGATCTCAGTGTCTCTGCTACTGGTGTTATGTTCAGGAAGCTGTCTCCTATACCAATTTGTTCACCTTCTCTTCTAAGATGTCTAGTGTGGCTGGATTTATGTTGAAGTCTTTGATGCATTTGGACTTAAGTTTTGTGCAAGGCAATATATATGGATCTATATGCAGTCTTCTACAGGTCAGTATCCAGTTATGCCAGAACCATTTGTTGATGCATTCTTTTTTCCATTATATAATTTTAGCTGTTTTGTCAAAAAATCAGGTGTTCATAGGTGTGTTGGTTAATAGCAGCGTTTTCAATTTGATTCCATTGGTATACCTGTCTTTTGTGTGTGTGTGTGTGTGTGTGTGCGTGTGTATATGTATATATAGTTTTCTAAAATAAGGCCATAAAAAATCTAATAAATAGAAGCCAGAGAGATGGTGGTTCAACAATTAAGAACACTAGCTGCCCTTCCAGAGAATCCAGGTTCAATTCCCAGCACTAACGTGGCAACTCACAACTGTATATATCTTCAGTTCCAGAGGATCTAACGCGAAATACCACATAAATATAAAATAATCCATTTTTTATCATTTTAACCAATAATCACAAGGTGGTGGTGGCACACACCTTTAATCCCAGCATTCCAAAGGCAGAGACAGGCAGATTTCTGTGAATTACAGGCCAGTCTGGTCTACAGAGTGAGTTTCAGAACAGCCAGGGCTGTTACACAGAGAAACCCTGTGTTGAAAAACCAAATTAAAAAATCTTAGCCAATCATCAAGAAGTAGTATGAGAAACTGAGGTCCTTTGCCAAGTTTTTAATGTAATTTTTAACTTAAAAAATCATATATTCTCTCTCATTATAGGCACCAAGATCCAAATATTTATATGTGAGTACATATATTGGAGAAGCTGCAGAAATCACAAAATAAAATGGAATCATTGCTGCGGTATGGGTGAGGGGGCAATAGAAAGGGGAATGGTAGAATAAAAATGATCTATCATGAAATTGGGAAGAGGGGCTCTAATTAGGGAGGGAATGGAGACTATTGCTATTGCTCTTGGTTGTCCCCCAGAGGTGGCAAATAAGTTCCTATTACTAAAAATACTATGCCTTTCAAGAATAGGACTAAGAAGCCCCTGAGCTGGAACTGATTTCAATGCCTCTTCCCTGAGGACTAATTTTTGTGGTACCAGAAGGCACCATGCAAGCTTCCAAAGCGGGGAGGCAACCAACAATCCCATCCAGCTATGATGTCTATGAATCTCATCAACAACCTGCAAGGCACAATGACCCTAAAGTTACAATAATGGAATGCATACCCTGGCAGCAACCAAGAGCTCTCTAATTTAACTCAAAACCTGTTCAACAAGAGTGAAAACATGCCTGATACTAGAAACCTAGACAATTACTCAGTATTAGTGAAGTCATGGATCTTTGAGGAGAACCTACAACCACTTTACTAAACCAGTATAATTTCTAACAACCTAAACATTTGTCCTTATATCCACAAATAAGTTTAGTCTTTCCCCCTCACCAATGAAATTTTTCTTTGCAACAGACAGAGATCACTACAGAAGACCACAACCAATCAAACTGTAGAGCTACGGAGCCCAGTCTCAACAGACACATGTACAAAACAGGCCCCCACCTGAAGCTCAGGGAGCATTACAAAGAGGGGTGGAAAATTGTAAAAGCCAGCAGATCAGGGAGTTTGCTGTGAGGTTGTATTTTGTAGTAATGCAGAAACAACACCCATAAAGTCTCACCAACATGAGAGGAAAAGACCACAAGACATCAACCCTACACAGAACTACGGGTAACTAAGGAATGCTGAGAATGGAGAAACGGTCTTCTCCAGGGAAGAACATACTAATTGGTTATCCAATCCCAAATGGTCAGCCCAGAAAACATACATACAGATGTCTTAGTTTGGGCTTCTATTGCTGTGATAAAACACCATGACCAAAAGCAAGAAAGGATTTACTCACAATTCATCATCAAAAGCAGTGAAGGTAGGAACCTGGAGGCAGAAGCTGATGCAGAGACTGATAGAGGAGAGCTGCTTACTTACTTCCTCTCCAAGGTTTTCTCATCTGTTTTCTTATAGAATCCCAGGGATGGCACCACCCCAATGGGCTGGGCCTTCCTCCATTAGTAACTAGTTAAGAAAATGCCCTACAGGCTGGCTATAGCCCCATTGTATGGAAGTGTTTTTTGAACTGAGGATCCCTCCTCTCTAATGACTCTAACTTGTGTCAAGTTGACATAAAACTAGCTGAAACACCTGACCCCTTGTCAGCTGGACACACAAACACATCACTTTTCAATTATAACCTTTCCTTTCTCATTTATCTCCAAGATGGAACATTAATATTGATATCACAATATAAAACATAAATAACTTTAAAAGACACACAGTCCTTTCAAATTAAAAAACACTAAATATTTAGAACCTTTAAAATAGCCAATCTAGAACCGAGTAGTGGTGGTACATGCGTTTAATGCCAGCACTCTGAAGGCAGAGGCAGGCAGATCTCTGTGAGTACGAGGTCAGTGTGGATAGTGCTTCTTTAAAAAATCCAGTCTATTTAAAAGTCCAAAATCTCTTTCAAAAGTTCAAAGTCTTTAAACTGCCTTTAAATGTTTTATTAATTTAAATACTTTCTTCAAGAAGGAAAAACCAGGGCACAGTCATAATCTGAACCAAGCAAAACCAAACACTCCAACAGTGTAAATAACTCACTGTCCAACTCTCTGGGATTCATTTGTGGTCTTCTATGGCTTGGGCCACTTCTCCAGCTCTTCACCTTGTAGCACACACAGTTTGTCTTCTAGGCTTCGCCTGGCTCCAATCCATGGCTGCTGCTGTTCTTGGCAATCATCCCATGCCACTAGCATCTCCAAAATGCTAGGCTTTTCTGCTGTAACTTGGATACACTTTCACCAATAGCCCTTCTTAGGCTCTCTTTGAGGACTCCAGCCCTGCCACAAGATGCCAAACCTCAGATGATCTCCATGACTCCTTCATGCCTTCAATGCCAGTACCACCTGGGAGACTCTTATACCACCAAGTTAAGCTGTCAGCACAAAGTACAACCTTGGCCATGTCTGGAACACAGCTTCTATGTGCTAGCTCTCAGGAAACACTTCCCAGAAAATTTCACCTCAGTGATATTGGTCTCTTCTTAATCACTGCTAATTTCTTAGCTCCAGAATACCAGCATTGAGTATTCCAGCAAAGCAAAGGTTGCACTTTAGTAGTTCTGGTATCCTACTAATCACAGATGATTCTTCAGTCTCAGCTAATCAAAACCACAAAAATCTTAATTCAAAATAACAAATGGCCCCAATAGAGTCTGTAAACTTCCCTCTGAAACTTCACAAGGCAAGCCTCCATCATCTGCTCTGCTCTCAACATTCTTAATTTCCAGGCTTCAATACAACATCCCACTGAGCCCTCAACACTCAATGGTTTTTTTTTTTAACTCAAAGTTTTTCCCTTTTTATTTACATTTGAAACAAGGTTGTTTTACATGTCAATCCCAGTTCCCTCACCCTCTCATCCTCCCCTATCACCCCTATCAGACCGAAGCCCATCCCATTTCTGTTCCCCAAGGAGAGTGATGCTTTCCATGGGGAGTGCAGCTATTCCACTGATGGGCAGCTTACATAGCATTACCAACATTCTGAGAGCTAGCCATTATCAGGGAGGCTTTCAGGTCAGTCCCAGCTTGATTTCCCCAACTCCTCTAACCAAAGTCTGTCTTCAGCAATATCATCTTACCTTCAAGTTCTGGCACGTAACCAAGAGCTATAACAATAGTGTATTATTATTTGGGATGGGGTTCTTGGATTACCCTGGTGAGCAACTTGAAGGAAGATGTCCCTTTCCTGGCTCTGGGCTTTTTGTTTGATATGATATGCCTTCCAATGGGTGGCATTATTCCCCTCCATGCAGGAAACAGCATTATGGAAAATGATCAGTTATGCAGAATTATTTGGCAAACTAAAGCTCCATGTATCTGCACCATTCAGTGTCCTGCCAGTAACAGATGCAGCTCTTCTTTTGCTTGGGAGATTGAACATTCAGTATTGTAACTCCTCCTGAATTTGAAATAGAGTAACAAAATACCTTTTCTTCTTTTATCAAGACTGGAATTTGTTGTTCAAACCCATCCTAAAGAAAGGAAATAAGATACATTTTCTTCTATTTTGTACTCTACTCAAAAACAGTTTCTTTCACAGAAAAAGTGGAGAACCACAACTCTTAAGTAATCAAGATGAGCTCTTGAGGAGCAAAAAGCTCCTAAGTCTAAAAAGCATTGAATCTAGCACACTGTGAACCACTCACAAGTGTATTTGATCAATCCTTTGAAAAAATAGCTGCCCATGTGTAGCTGATGACGATCACTCCCTGCAAAAGTAAAACCCCTAATAAAGACATGTCATTTGAAATAGTACAAAAAAAATCAAAGTTAAAAAAAAAATCACTGTTGCTTTAAAAATTGTTGCCATTCTTTTTTTTTTCAAAAGATAAAAAGTTTTTTCATGCTCACCTTGGAGGCCTAGAAATAATGGTCAAGAAGTTAACTATAGCAGTCTATCTAGTAAGGCCAGTTTGTTGGATTATTGCGGTGATACTTAAATATTCTTATATGGTGTGTGTTTGTGTGTGTGTGTGTGTGTGTGTGTGTGTGTGCATGTTATGAGTTTGTATACATAATTGTGCATGTTTGTTGGTTCCAGCTACAGACATCAGATATCCTTGTCTATTGTCTCCACCGTAATAGACTTCTAAAAGAATCTGATATTCTTTAATTTGTCTAAACTAGCTGCCCCCCCCCCGCAAGATCTCCCTGTGTCTACCCCTCTAACCCTGAGATTACAGATGTATCAACCACACGTGACTTTTATTCAGGTTCTTGGGGTCTGAACTTAGGTCATCATAGTTGCTCAGTAAGCACTTGTCCACATAGCCATCTCTCTATCCCACAACTTACTTGTCCTTCAGAAATAATACTATCAGGTAGCCATCTCTACAATAGTGCTCCGAAATACTCACCTACGTAAATTCAAAGACATTCAACAGTATTGTTTCTAACTCCAATATCTACAGGGTAGCCACATTTCACTGATAGAAGCCGAGTTCAAATCTCTATTCATGGGTCTAAACTAGATCCAACTCTGTTTCACATGATTCTGCCCTTCCTGCCTGAAACACATTCTTCTTATGCTGAGAAGTAGAATTCAAAGGCAGCAAAACAAATGATGTGAACACATTTTTAAATATTTTCTTGAATCATTTTCATTAACACCTCTAAGCTGGGACTTCCTCTATCCTATTTTATTCAGTGTCTGGAACTGACAATAGACCAATAAGTAATGAAGAAAAGCACACAAATTTTGTTAATTTTTAATTTTTAAGTATACAAGAACTTCACAGAAAATAAGTGAAAACCCGAAAGAGCAATTGATGCAGAAGCTCATGTAGTGGTTAAATAAAAGGTAATAATTATGGAGAAGAGATAAGACAAGGGAAAGAGGAATTGGATACCAGTAAATTGTGAAGATAGGATTCATTTGTGTATGCTGCATTTATTTAATTATGTAAAGATGTGTTCCTGTTTTACCTTTCCTGCCTAAGGCACCTGGTTGGTTTAATAAAAAGCCGAATGGCCAATATCTAGGCAGTAGAGGGATAAGCAGGCCTGGCAGAAAGAAAGAATAAGTAAGAGGTGGATCTAGACTAGAAAGAGAAAAAGAGGGAGATGCCCAGGGCCAGATAGCCAGGAAGCTGCCAGCAAAACAGACACGGAAGAAGCAATGAAAATAGGACATACAGAATGAAAGAAAGGTACAAAGCTCCAAGACAAAACATAGATGAAGATAAACAGGTTAAAATAAGTTATAAGTAGAAAAAGAAGTTATAAGAGCTAGTGGGATAAGCCTAAACTAAGGCTGAGCATTCATAACTAATAATAAGTCTCCGTGTCTTTATTTGGGAGCTGGTTAGTGGTGGCCCAAAGAAAGCCTGCTACATAACTCCCAAAACAATATTAGCTATTACTGTTGCCTTTGTTTACCTATCAAAGATTGAAGATAAGTACCTATTGCTGAAGATACCAACCAAACACTTAGGACACAGAACTCAGTGATTTGAGCTATTCTATTTTGAAAGCCTATTTCCTGTGGTCTAGTTTTGATAGTACCAGAAAGTACTATGCAAGATGCTAAGTGAGGGGAAGCAATCAATAGTCTTATCCAGCTCCGATGCCTGTGAACTACAACCATGAACAGCATGGCAAGATATCCCTAATGGTGCAATAGTGACACTCATATGTTAGTGGTAAACAACAGCTGTCTTATTGGACTTAAGGTCCCACTCAACAGGGGATAACATGCCTGGTACTAGAAACCTGGCTAACTACCTAGGGTTAATGATGGTTACTGAAGGGATTACAAAAGGTTTGGTCTTTCTTGGTCTGAGTTACTTCACTCAGTATTATGTTTTCCAGTTCCATCCATTTATCTACAAATTTCATAATTTTAATTTTTCTTTCCAGATGAATAAAATTCCAGTGTGTATAGATGCCATATTTTCACTATCTATTCATCATCTGATGAACTCTTAAGCTGTTCCATTAGCTACCATGAATAGAGCAGCTATGAACATGTCTCTGTAGTAGAAATTAGGGTCCTTTGGGTATATGATCAAGAATGGTATAGCTGAAAGATTGTAATAATTGAGTTATACTAGAGAAATGAGACACTTAAATTTATCAGTAATTACTGTAACATCTTACTTTTTGTCTTTTGCATTTGCTTTTTCCCTTTTATTAAAAATAGATTATTTTCTCATACAATATATCCTGATTACAGCTTCCCCTTCCTCCACTCCTCCCAGTTCTTCCTGAGCACCGCTCTCATCCAGATCCACTCCCTTTCTGTCTCTCATTAGAAAAGAACAAATTCCCAAATATTGTCTATAAATGTTTGTTTTCATTTAAATGGACTTGGTTATATAAAATAAATAATAAAAAAAGAAAGAAAGAAAAGAAAAGAACAGTCTTAGCTGACCTGAACAAGGGGGAGCTAGTGGTACAATGGGAAACCAGCATTGTATTGACTCAGACCCCCTGAACATGGGTCTCAGTTAGGAGGCCTGGGCAGTCTAAGGAACCTCTGACAGTGGAACCAGGATATAACCCTGGTGCACAAAAGGACCTTGGGAGCACATTCCCCATGGAGGGATACTCCCTTAATCTAGAGGCAGGAGAGAAGGCCTAGTCATTACTCCAAATGACTTGAAACACTTTGTTGATCCCTCCAGGAAGGCATCATCCTCCCTGTGGAGTTCGGTGGGGGGAATGGGATGGGAGGGTGGGAGAGCAGTCGGGGGGGGGCATTGGAGGGAGGGAGAGAGGGAGAGAGGGAGGTATAGATGGAAGAAGGGAGGGAGGGAGGGAAGAAGGAAAGGAGGGTGGGAGGGAGAGGGAACTGGGATCGATAAGTAAAATAAGAAAAAATAATAAAAAAGAAAACCTCAAAAAAGAAAAGAACAGTCTTCTAAGAGATAACAACAGAATTTGACAAAATAAAATATAATAAGATGAAGACAAAATATTCATGTTGAAGTTGGACAAGCTTCAAGAGAAGGCACAAGAATCAGAGACCCACTCATTGACACACTCAGGAGTCCCAATAAAAACACTAAGCTGAAAGCTGTAATGTAGTTGAAATTTTCTTGAGACCTCCAACCAGGTCCCAAATAAAGACATGGAGACTAATTATTAATTATGAATGACTAGCCTTAGCTTAGGCTTGTCCCACTAGCTCTTTTAATGTAACCTAAACTATTTCTATTCATCTGTTTTGCCCTCGGGGCTTCTTAACCTTTCATTTCATTCTATATGTCCCACTTTCCTGCTTCCCTTGTGTGTGGCTGGCTAGCCCCTAGCATCTTCCTGTCATCTTTTATTTCTCCTTCCTGTTCTGAAACTAAATTCATCTTCCTACTTATTCTCCCTGTCCAGAAGTTCTGCCTATACCTCTTCCCTCATTATTGGCCATTCAGCTTTTTATTAGACCAATTCCATGCCTTAAATAGGCAAGGTAAAACTGCAACACATCTTCACATAGTTAAACAAATGCAACACATCTTTGCATAGTTAAACAAATATTCTGCAACACTAAAATATGTACACAGAAGACCTGGTACAGACCAATATAGGTTCTGTACTTGCTATTTCAGTCTATCTGAGTTCATTTGAACTTTGATCATGTTGATTCTGAGGGCCTTCTTATCCTAGTGTCCTCCATCCCCTCTGACTCTTACACTCTTTCTGCATTCCCTTCTGAGGGGTTCCCTGTGCTCCAAAGGGAGGGACTTGATGAAGACATCCCATTTAGAACTGTGTGTTCCAAGGTCTCTCATTCTCTGTGTAATCTGTTGCTGTGGGTATCTGTGTTTGTTCTCATCTGCTGCAAGAGGAAGCTTCTCTAACCATCTTACTCTTGAGATTAAATATATATATATATATATATATATATATATATATATATATATATATATCTGCAATGAGTCAATTTTAACCCACCTCAAAAATATGTTAAAGTCCTAACTTCCAGGACCCATTACATGAATTTATTTGGAAATAGGGTCTTTGTGGATGATGAAATTAAGATGAGGACATCTTAGTTCATTATAATTGGTTGATTTAAAAAAAAGGAAAAATTTGAACACAGAGACAAACCCCAATAGAAGAAAGATGATATAAAGAGCAAGGAAGTTTCTCTACAAGCCAAGACTTGTAGCCTGGAAACTACCAGAAGCTAGGAAAGAGCCATGAAGCTGATTCTTCCTCACGGCACTTGTTATATGTTAGAGAAACACCAGGACACTAATACTACACCAAATTTGAGGAGCAAATTGTACTTTTTAATTTGGCAAATAAACTAAATATTAATAATAATTCCAAATAATATGCATATTTTATTTTACTGTCATGTTCACTATATTAAATTGTAGCATATTGATCACATAGTTGAGGGTCCCAGAAATGATCCTGAAATATGTATTTGACTATTTAGTAGTTCCAAAGGGCAAAAGCAAAATCATTTTGAAGCAAGTATTAAAACAGAAACTACTGTAACCTCATTTATAGACACTTAATATGCTACATACTTTCATGTCTTACTTTGAGTGT
The DNA here is from genome assembly GCF_943737965.1 of Phodopus roborovskii. Lineage (NCBI taxonomy): Eukaryota > Metazoa > Chordata > Mammalia > Rodentia > Cricetidae > Phodopus > Phodopus roborovskii. The sequence continues at coordinate 82,949 of NW_026126120.1, forward strand.
GCTATGCTTCTCCAATATTACTGTTAGAAGGAAAGCACTGTGAGGGTGAGGGCGTGACCTATTTTTCTCACCACTACATCACTAACAGTATAAATATGTCTTGCATGTAACAGGTATTAAGTCATATTTTTCCAAGTAATAAAATTAATCTCCAAGCAAGAGTTACATAGTTTAAAGAATACTCTTAAATTGCCTACACTTTTTTGTTTGTTTGTTTGTTTGTTTGTTTTGTATATTCACTTCCTCATTTGAACCACAACTGATGAATATCGTTCCTCCTCACAGGAAGCATTGTAACAGGAAACTATGCTCCTTTGCCAGTTATCCAGTCCTGAGCTGCAGGAGCAGTTCCCCCATAAGGAAACACCCAAGAGAGTCAATAATTTCAGTAACAATCTCAGCAATATTCCTGGGGGGGGAATTATTTCAAATGGACACCAAAGTTTCCAGTTAAAGTTGTGAATTCACAGACCCTGAAGCCAGATTGGACTTGGTTAATGAAACACTAACTGATAGCAATTTAAAATGTCTATGTCATAGGTTCTTCCTGTGAAATGATTATTGCTTCCTTCACAGTGTGTTGTACTTTTTAAGTGGATGTATAGGAAACTCCAAGAGTTGTGCTGACAATGAAAAAAAAAAATCTGAGCAGAAATCGAAAGAATATTACTATTATAGCCCATGGAAGGGAAAGGAGATCTGGCAAGACAAATATATATGCCAACAGTGAGTTTCTGAGAGTTGACCATGTGATTTCTGTCTACCTAAAACTGTCATAAGCAAAATCGTTGAGGCTGTTTGTTTCAAAGGTTAGAATAAAGTTGAGTTGTTTCTAATCTCTGGAGACTGCATTGAGAGCATTCTGTGTTGAATGCTAGCATTAGCTGAAGCACTATTTAGCAGTTCAACACATGGCTGGGAAAAGCATGGGTAGAATTAGATGAAAGCATTTCAAGGGGAAACTTGCCAATGAGCAAAAATAGTGAGAGGGCAGTGTAGCCCAGGTTTTTTGTTTGTTTGTTTTGTTTTGTTTTGTTTAAGACAGGGTTTCTCTGTGTAGCTTCGGGGCCTGTCATGGAACTTGCTCTATAGACCAGGCTGACCTTGAACTCACAGAGATTTGGTTTCCTATGCCTCCCTAGTGTTAGGATTAAAAGCATGCACCACCACCACCATGCAGCTGTAGCATTTTTTAAAGAGGCAAAGACAGACAGTCCTGTTGTTCCAGGCAATTGTGAGAGCCAGCTCTTTACCTCCAAGCAGTGCTGTAACAGCTGAAGTCTTCAGCCTTTGAAAGCCGAGAAATTGCTAAAAGGCAGGTTGAGCTAACAAATTCTTAGTTCTGCATTTGTGATTTCTTTCATTCAGATTCTGTGGTACAAATCCTGCCTGGTGCCAGAACAAGGGATTATTCTAAGTTACATTACAGTTTTCTGCTATGGAGAGTCCAAGAGGAAACAACATATAGACAGACTCCCACTTTTGTTACAATGAAAGTGAATCCTATATACTGACAATAATGTGGGTGGTAATTATCCAATCTGAGGATGATCCAATTCTCCCCACTGCTCACACCTGGTATTTTAACCATTTTATAAGGCTTCATAGAGGTTATGCACTGGCCCAGGCTATGAAATTCCAATGAATACATTCTGGTGCTTAATTACAACTCCAAAGATGTGCTTAAAAGAGGTTACTTTTTGAATTCTTCTTTGCTCCATTCATGAACTGAGATGTGACTGTTATCATCAAAAGTCAGATGTGGCAGTTTTACATGTGACTCCCCTTGACCCTAGCTGTTGGAAACAGTTTCAGGCCTAAGCATTAAAGGAAATAGCTATCACCAGCAATATAACATTAGAAAATAGCTTAATGTTGGTGTCTTCAGCTTCCTTTCCCTCTAGCATCTCATTAAAAAGAAATAGCCTATGTAGTAACTGTAGCATAGATGTGGCAACTAACAAGTACCAGATTAACATTAATTCACATTCACAGGTGCATTTTGTTTTCTTCTCCCTAAACCTACCATCTAACCTTGCTATGAATATCTATCCCTTTTTGGTGCATGACTTAGAAGAGTTTACCATCAAGACCACCACTTTCTCACCTCCAATCTTGTTTTATGTGTCATTTAAATTCAACCTGGTTTATATATTATTTCTTCTTAAGAACAGGCTCATCATTTTCTGACACACCACCAAGTAATCCAATAATTGTATTAGGCATCCACAGAGAAATAGCACTGATAGTATTATGTAGATATCTAAGGTAAGACTTACAGGAATTGCTTTATGTGATTTTAGAGTTCAAGCAGTTCCCTGACATTCTATCTGTATGCTGAACAACAAGGAGCTCTGGTGATAGAATTACATCCTATCCTGAAGCCTCAAAAGCAAGGGAAAAGGAAGGAAGTACCACAATCTGAAAGAATAAGGATCATGGACTTTAACATCCAAAGCTAGATCAAGACAAAGGATCCACTACAAGAAGATAATGACAATTTACCATTCCTCTGCCTTTTTCTTCTATCTGTCTTGGTCCTCATCAAACTGGATGTTACCCATGCACAATAGTGAAGCTAGACCTACTTTAATGGACCTACTGACTCAAGTGCTAATCTGTTTGGGGTGCACCTTTACAGACACACTAAGCCATAATGTTTTGCCAGGTATCTTGGTATCCCTTACCTCAGGTGAGGTAATGTATAAAATTATCTTCACATAAATTAATATGCATTAAGTTAAAAAAATGATTAGAAGCCAGTAGTAAAGAAGGTGTACTACAACTCAGTGAAGTTAATGTGCCTATTAGACAAGAGTTTCTTGGAAAACATGGGAAATGGAACTGAGAAGAAATTGGATTCATAAAACTTAACAAGATTTAAGGAATTATATATAGTAATGTTTTGAAAATTACATATATATTTACTGAATATACTAGCCAATATGCTATATTCAAAGAGAACACAAATATTAGTTTCCAGTGATGCAGATCAAGGCATCATTTAGAAAAAGAAATTTTACAACTAGATAAAATTATTTTAATCACCTTAAAAGCATCAAATAGCTAATCTCAAAGACTGTAGAGGAAGAACTATATAGAGAGTAAAGTGGAAATGTAGTGCCAAGCAATTTCTGCCCAGAGTGCATTTTCTTAAATCACTCTATACACTTAGGCCTTGGTTCAGAAGAGACAGATATGAAGACCCAGGGTCAGTCAAGTGTAGGAAGCATGATATGAAAATTCAGAACAACAAGAAAAAGATAAGATTCTAAAAGGATTGGGATCAGAATAGCATAACCTTTTATAACAGGAGATTCTGGATGACCATGAAGCAGTGTCTTCAAAATGCAAAGGGGAAAATTATTTTCCAATTAACAGTTTGAAAGAAAACTCTAAATGCAGCCAAATTAAAAATTAACTATGTATTTAGAATTATGTCTTTTCAGTCACTTATTTCTCATGTTCCTTTTCTTGGAAAGTTACAGGGGGAAATATTTTCTAAGAAAAGAAACTAAAAAAAAAATTAGGGAATCCATGAGACAATAGATAGAACACAGAACAGTAGAAGGAGACTAATTAACTGTACAAGGGACCTAAAAATTCACCAACCAACAGATAAGATGATGGCTTTTGGGAGGAAAATCCACAGCAGGAGTAGCAATAGCCAACTTTTCTTGTTTAGAATATAATTATATATACTTATATAGTATATAACAGATCTAATAGAATATATAGAAAAATAAAATTTCACAGAGAAACCCTGTCTCAAAAAACTAATAAGTAAATAAATAAAGTTTAAAGGTGACAAAATAGATCAATTGTAACTTTAAGAGAAACAACCGGCCATATAAAGAAAGGCAGCAACAGACACAATTTGGCTTAGTAATAAACAATGTTGAAATAATCATAATAATGTAAATACTCCTGAGTTATGAAAATAGTAACAAAACTATATGCAAATGAGGGAAGGTTGAGAGTATAGAGTATGTGCATGTGCATATATAATCTTGTATGAATTGTAGAGCAAAATTCTCATTTACCATAGCAAGACAGACATATATAGACATATACAAAGTGACAAATATTTTAAAAAGTTTTGGTCTCAGAAATTATATTTTATACTTTTGTTTGTTTGTTTCTTATTTGTTTGTTTGCTTGTATGGTTGTTTTTTGTTTGTTTGTTTGTTTTCTTTTATTTTGTTTCATTTTCTTTTGATTTTTGAGACAGGGTTTTTCTGTGTATCCCTAGCTATCCTGAAACTTGCTCTGTAGACCAGGCTGGCTTTGTCCTCAGAGAGATCTATTTGACTCTCTCTCCTAAGTGTTGGGATTAAAGGTATGTGTCACCACTGCCCAGCAAATTTTGTTATTTTTAATAGTATTTTATCAATTCCTTGAGAATTTCATAGTGTATTTGATCATATTCCCCTCCATCTCCAAACTCCTCCCAATCCACCCTCACCCTCCCCCATCACCTGAATTCAAGTCTTTTGTATTTTTTATCCCATGGAGTATAATTTGTGTTGCCCAAATACTTTTGGATATGGGGCTACCCTCTTAAGTTAATCAACCTACCGGGGTTCATACTCTTAAAGAAAACTGATGCTACCTCTTCCAGAAAAAAAAAATCTTTTTTTAAGTCATAAGTACAGGACATCAGAAACAGCTGTAATTGTTGGAAATGATCATCTGCAGAAAGAAAAGATAAAGGATTCATTTTTTTTCCTTTTTTTTCCATTATAAACCTTTTAATAGTCTTTGTTTTACAAACTATGTGGGTGCTTTATGTTGAAAACAAAACCTTCATCGAAAGGGGGGCTGGAGAGATGGCTCAGCGGTTAAGAGTAATACCTGTCCTTGCAAAGGTCCTTGATTTAATTTCCAGTACCCACACAGTGACTCACAACAATCTGTAACTCCCATTCTAAGAGATACAATAACCTCCTCTGACCTGTGTACCAAGCATACAAGTAGTACACAAACATTCATGTAAGCAGCATACTCATACACATAAAATAAATAAATACTTTTAAAAGTTTAATTTGAAAATAATCCAAAAGAAAAATATCTATACTCTATTTCAACTTAGTTTATTAAGGAATAAAGGAATTACATATAATACATTCCAGAAATTGGTACGTTCTAGGATTGAAGAGAGTTTCACTTTTCTTTTGCTGTTTCTTGTTTTAGGTAGACAATGGTAGCAGAGATACTATATGGTATAAATAAACATTGAACATTCTTCTAAGTTGTATATTTAATTATTCCATAGAATCATGACAATAACTTAACTAAAATTTGTTGTTCTTTGTGACAAAGGGGGGGGGGGAAACTATGACTCAGAAAGATGACATGACTTGTCCATCTCCACATAGCTAAGAAATGACAGAGCTAAGATTCAATACTGATTCATAGATTGGTCTGTCTCTGGAGTCTATGTCTTTATCATCCATGCCATCCCTGATCTCAGAGACACAGCCCCACCTTATGTTCTCTAAAGCTTTACCCAACAGCTTATCACAATCCATTTCTCTTGCCAGGTTATAATTTCTTCTTGGTCAAACCTTAAAGTTAAGGATATTTTCATCCAAGTATTAAGGGGACAAAATAACTCTAAGAAATACTTTCCAATTGTTAGGTTTTGATTGTGCTTTCCAAAAAGTTCCTTCCAGTGCTCTACTGATGGTATTGCTATGAGAGGATACCATCAAACCAAAAGTGACTGGATTGGAAGGCAGAGAAAGCAGTTAAGACAGGCCAGTCCTGGGCTTGTTCCAGTATCATCTCTTCTTCCATTGTACTCACCCCTGGAACCCCAATAATCATATTCTAACTACATTATAGCATGTGAAATTATACTGCACATTCTCACTTCTTCCCCACTGCTCATCTTATAGAATCTCCAAGATAGTGTCTTTCCTAGTCAATCCAGGTAGAAGCAATCACTCATCTTTTGGCTTATATAACACAGTGTCACATGTACTTACAATCATGTCTGTTTCTGACTTAACAAGCTATATGCCTACTAATATCACATGTGTGCATCTCTACATCAGTAAATACTAGTGGGTGTAACTATTCATTTTCTTTCATAAAGGAAATGTCATGGGATAAATATCATTAAATAATATTCATATGACAAGTTAGCCATAGTGATCCTTAGGGGTTTAATCATGTGCTGGTCGTTCTTTTTGTGTTTCTAAAATTTCTCTAATAAGCATGTACTACTTTTGATAACTAGGAAAAGATACCATAAGATAACTTGATTGAATTCAAATAAAGACCTCCTGTTCATCTGAAATATAATTTCAACAGTAAAAAAGGAAACCTGCAAGTGTTATTATGCCATACAGAAAAGGAATTCCCGCGTATCAATAAGGAAGCAACACATAAAACAATACAAAATTGATTTAAGCAACAACGTTTAAAGGAGGAATTATGAACTGATTATACATCTCAGTGATAGAGCATTTACCTAGCATGCATTCAGCCCCAGGCTTAATCTCAAGCACTGTGGTAATAAAAGGTAGATTGAATAACCAAAGAAAGTATTTCACATATATATATATACTTCAATGTATTCTTTAAAGAGCTTACAGTCATTAGTAATTCAAAAAGTAGAAATTAAAGTCTTAATGAGCTATGACACCATTTTGGCAAAGCAATCAAAGCCCTCCAATACTGAGTGTTGCAAGGACAGAGAGAATCAGGAACTCTCACATGCTGATGCGGAAGTATAAACTGACTCAACCACCATTTCACAAAACAGACTGGCATAATCTGCCACCATGCAGAAAAATATGTTTCTTTAATCAGGAATACACACAGAGAAATAGATATATATGGACACGGATAAAAATGAGCAGTGGGGACCTCCATCACCAGGCCTCTGCTAGAGCACTGGAACAGAAGGTGGATCCAACAATCCCACCACCTTTGGGGAACTTTCAGGAGCTTCTCTGAGCACACAAGACCTGCCTATCTATGCAGGACCACCCTGAATCCCCACCTGCCTGATCTCTGAACACCACCACCAGTCCTCTGCTGGAGTTCCAGAGATCCGCCTATCCCCACTGGACCATCCTAAGTCCCTGTTTGCCTGCAGGACCTATGACCCCCAACACCGGGTGTCTACTGGAGGACCATCCTAGGTACCTGCCTGTCTGATCTTTGACCCACATCACTGGGCCTCTGGTAAAGGATCATTCTGAGTCCCTGCCTGCCAGATCTTTGACCCCCATCACTGGGCCTCTGCTGGAGGTGAGTCTGGGACCAGTTCCAGTTAAATGCCCCCCCCCATACCATTCCCTGGAAACTCCCTGCATTGGCTCGAAATCTCCCTCCCCCACCCCGTGTTCTGTCCCAAGCAAGAGCGCTCCTGGTGCTCTGATACACACCCACCCCACAAAGAGCCTGCCCTCCCCCCACCTTGTGCCATACCTTGCCCACTGTCCCACCACTCTTGTTGAGCACTAGAAGAGAAGGCAGATCCAACAACCACACCACCTTCAGGAAACTTCCTGGAGATACTCTGAGCACCCTAGACCTGCCTATCCATGCGAGACCACCCGGAATCCCTACCTGCCTGATCTCTGACCCACTTCACTGGGCCTCTGCTGGAACCTGATTTTGAGCCCCATCGCAAGGCCCCTGCCTGAGGAGAGACCTCCTAGAGAGCTTGAACCACCCAATGCTACAGACTTCAAAATTCTGACACACCTAAGCCCAACAGGGGAGTGCCATAGAGAGAGACATACCCCACTTTTACCCACTGGAAGAAGAAATTGGAAGACAGCAATACAAGTAAACACCTGACAATAGAAATACAATCATGACACCACAGCCTCTACACCAACTAGAGCTGAACACCACAAAGCAGATGAAGCAGAAAAGAATGACTTAAAAAACATCTTCATAAAAATGAAAGAGTCCATCAAAGACGATGTGAGAAAATCCCTTAAAGAAATGGAAGAAAAAACAAACAAAACATTGGAAGAAATGAACACGTCCCTTAAAGAAAGAACAGAAAGCCAAGGAAAAACAATTAAACAGGTGAAGGAAAGAGTTCCAGACTTGAAAACTGAATTAGAGACAATAAGGAAAACACAAACTGAAGGAATGCTAGAAATAGAAAAGCTGGGCAAACGATCAGGAACTACAGAAACAAGCATAACCAACAGAATAAAAGAGATGGAAGAGAGAATCTCCGGCGCTGAAGATAAACTAGAGGAAAGAGATTCATCAGCCAAAGAAAATTGTAAATCCAACAAATCCTTATCACAAAACATCCAAGAAATGTGGGACACCGTGAAAAGGCAAAACCTAAGAATAATAGGCATAGAGGAAGGTGAAGAAGCCCAGCTCAAAGGTGCAGAAAACATATTCAACAAAATTATAAAGAAAACATTCCCAATCTGAAGAAGGACATGCCCATGAAAATAGAAGAAGCATGCCAAACACCAAATAGACTGGGACAAAGGAAAAAGACTCCTTGATACATAATAATCAAAACAACTAACATACAGAATGAAGAAACAATATTAAGAACAGTGAAGGAAAAAGGACATGTAACATATAAAGGCAGACCTATCAAAATTACACCTGACTTCTCCGTGGAAACTCTCAAGGCCACAATGTTCTGCATTGATGTTCTTCAAGTAATAAGAGTCCAGGGATTCCAGCCCAGGCGACCATACCGAGCAAAACTCCTGATCACTATACACGGAGAAAACAAGATATTTAATGACAAAACTAGATTTTCCCAATACGTATCTACAAATCCGGCCCTACAGAAATTATTGTAAGGAAAACTCAAACCCAAGGAAGGTAACTACGCCCACAAAAATGTAGGCAACAGATAATCCAACTACACAAGAAACCAAGGGTAAAGCAGAACTAATATATTCACAATACCAATGCCAACAACAAACCTAAATCAAACAAGCATCAACAATCAATGGCCCTTACTCACCCTCAACATTAATAGTCTTAACTCACCTATAAAAAGACACAAGCTAACAGAATGGATACGAAGACAGAATCCATCTTTCTGCTGCATACAAGAAATACATCTAAGCTTCAAAGATAGATATTACCTCAGGGTAAAGGGTTGAGAAAAGATTTTCCAATCAAATGGAAATAAGAAGCAAGCAGACGTAACTATCCTAATATCTAACAAGTTAGACTTCAAACCAAATTAATCAAAAGAGATGAAGACGGTCATTTCATATTCATTGCAGGAGAAATCCATCAACAAAAAGTCTCAGTTCTGAACATCTATGCCCCCAATACAAAGTCACCCACATTCGTAAAAGAAACACTACTAAAACTCAAAGCTCATATAAAACCTCACACACTTATAGTGGGAGACTTCAATACTCCACTCTCAACACTAGACAGGACCACAAATCAGAAACTCAACAAAGAAACAAAAGAACTAACAGAAGTTATGTCTCAACTGGGGTTAACAGACATCTATAGAACATTCCATCCAAAGACAAAAGAATATAACTTCTTCTCTGATCCACATGGAACCTTCTCTAAAATCGACCACATACTAGGTGACATAACAAACCTCAACAGATACAAGAGAATAGGAATAGTCCCCTGTATCTTGTTGGACCACCATGCTTTAAAATTGGAATTCAACAACAACACAAATAGCAGGAAACCTGCAAACTCATGGAAACTGAACAATGTGCAATTGCACCACTCCTGAGTCAAAGAAGAAATAAAGAAAGAAATTAAGGACTTTCTAATATTCAACGAGAATGAGGACACAACATACCCGAACTTATGGGACATCTGGAAAGCAGTGCTATGAGGGAAGTTCATTGCACTAAGTGCCCATATGAAGAAAACAGAGGATAGTCACATAAGAGAATTAACAGTGCAACTGTAAGCCTTAGAACAGAGAGAAGCAAATTCACCCCGTATGAGTAGATGCCAGGAAATAATCAACTTGAGGGCTGAAATCAACAAAATAGAAACCCGGAAAACAAGACAAAAAAATCAATGCAACAAAGAGTTGGGTTTTTGAGAAAATCAACAAGATAGACAAACCTTTATCCAAATTAATGAAAAAGCAGAGAGAGAATATGCAAATTAACAAAATCAGAAACGAAAAAGGGGAACATAACAACGGACACAGAGGAAATCCAGACAATTTTCAGGTAATACTTTGAAAATCTGTATTCCACAAAAAAATTGAAAATTCAAAGGAAATGAACAAATTTCTGGATAACTATCACTTACCAAAATTAAATCAAGAACAGACAAACAACTTAAATAGAACTATAACCCGCAATGAAATAGAAGCAGTCATCGAAAGCCTTCCAACCAAAAAAAGTCCAGGGCCAGATGGATTCAATGCAGAATTCTAGCAGACATTCAAGGAAGACCTGATACCACTACTCCTCAAACTGTTCCACAAGATAGAAACAGAAGGTTCATTGCCGCCGGTTGTGGTGGCACACGCCGGTAGGATTTGCTGAACGAGGCAGAGGCAGGAGGATCACGAGTTCGAGGCCAGCCTGGGCTACACACTTAAAAAAAAAAAAAAAAAAAAGAAGGTACATTGCCAAACTCTTTTTATGAGGCCACAATAACCTTGGTACACAAACCTCACAAAGACACAATTAAGAAAGAAAACTACAGACCAATATCCCTGATGAACATAGATGCAAAAATACTCAATAAAATACTAGCAAACCGAATTCAAGAATACATCAGAGAAATCATCCACCATGACCAAGTAGGCTTCATACCTTGAATGCAGGGATGGTTTAACATATGAAAAATCTATCAACATGATCCACCATATAAACAAACAGAAAAAGAAAAACCATATGATTATCTCCCTAGATGCTGAAAAAGCCTTCGACAAAATTCAACACCCTTTCATGATAAAGGTCTTGGACAGATCAAGGATAACAGGAACATACCTAAGCATAATAAAAGCAATATCCAGCAAACCAACTGCCAACATCAAACTGAATGGAGAGAAACTTAAGCCAATTCCTCTAAAATCAGGAACAAGACAAGGCTGCCCTCTCTCTCCATATCTCTTCAATATCGTACTAGAAGTTCTAGCTAATGCTATAAGACAACAAAAGGAGATCAAGGGGATCCAAATTGGAAAGGAAGAAGTCAAACTGTCTCTATTTGCAGATGATATGATAATTTACATAAGCGACCCAATAAACTCTACCAGGGAACTCCTACAACTGATAAACACCTTCTGCAAACTAGCAGTATACAAAATAAACTCAAAAAAATCAGTAGCCCTACTTTTTTCAGACGACAAAGAGACAGAGAAAGAAATCAGAGAAACATCCCCCTTTACAATAGCCACAAGCAACATAAAGTATCTTGGTGTAACGCTTACCAAACAAGTAAAAGACCTATATAATAAGAACTTTGTGGCTCTAAAGAAAGAAATTAAAGAAGATACCAGAAAATGGAAAGACCTTCCATGCTCTTGGATAGGTAGGATAAACATAGTAAAAATGGCAATCTTGCCAAAAGCAATCTACAGATTCAATGCAATCCCCATTAAAATCCCACCACAATACTTCACCGACCTTGAAAGGATAATAATCAACTTTATATGGAAAAACAAAAACCCAGGATAGCCAAAACAACCCTATACAATAAAAGAACTTCAGGAGGCATCCCCATTCCTGACTTCAAGCTCTACTACAGAGCTATAGTTCTGTAAACAGCCTGGTATTGGCATAAAAATAGACAGGTAGACCAATGGAATCGAATTGAAAATCCTGATACTAACCCACACACCTATGAACACCTGATTTTCGACAAAACAGCTAAAACTATACAATGGGGCAAGGACAGCATCTTCAACAAATGGTGCTGGCACCATTGGATGAGGGTGTGTAGAAGACTGCAGATAGAACCATGTCTGTCGCCATGCACAAAACTCAAGCCCAAATGGATCAAAGACCTCAACATCAATCCAGCCACATTGAACCTCTTAGAAGAGAAAGTGGGAGGTACACTTGAACAAATTGGTACAGGAGACCGCTTCCAGAACATAACTCCAGGGCACAGACACTGAGAGAAACAATTATTAAATGGGACCTCTTCAAACTTAGAAGCTTCTGTAAGGCAAAGGACACAGTTGACAAGACCAAATGGCAGCCCACAGACTGGGAAAAAATTTTCACCAATCCTATAAACGGAAGGGCTGATCTCCAAAATATACAAAGAACTCAAGAAACTAGTCAACAAAACACCAAATAACCCTATTAAAAAATGGGGTACAGAACTGAAGAAAGAATTCTCAATAGAGGAAATCAAAAAGGCTGAAAGACACTTAAGAAAATGCTCCACATCCTTAGCTATCAGGGAAATGCAAATCAAAACAACTTTGAGATACCATCTTGCTCCTGCCAGAATGGCTAAAATTAGAAACACCAATGATGACTCATGTTGGAGAGGATGTGGAGTAAGGGGAACACTCCTCCACTGCTGGTGGGAGTGCAAACTCATACAGCCATTTTTGGAGATCAGTATGGTGGTTCCTCTGGAAAATGGGAATTAGTTTACCAAAGGACCGGGCAAACCCCTCTTAGGCATATACCCAAAGGATTCACATTCATGCAACAAAGACATCTGTTCAACTATGTTCATAGCAGCACTATTTGTAATAGCAAGAACCTGGAAGCAACCTACATGCCCCTCAATTGAAGAATGGTTAATGAAGATGTGGCACATCTACACAATGGAATACTACTCTGCAGAAAGAAATAATGGTATCTTGAAATTCGCAGGCAAGTGGATGGCACTTGAAGAAACCATCCTGAATGAGGTAACCCTGTCACAAATAGAGGAACACAGTATGTACTCACTCATATATGCATTTTAGACCTAGATCAAATGATCACCAGCCTATAATTCACACCACCAGAGGTACTAGGATACAAGGTGTATTCTAAGAGATTCATATAAGGTCCCTCACAGAACTGGTAATCGACAAGTCCCCCAGAGCTCAGGGGAAGTGGGAGGGGGGCAGAGAATGGTGAGAGAAGTAGGAGAAAACAAGGGGGAGGAAAGGAAAACATGTGCGACCAGGAAGATTGAGCCTCGTTAGGAATAGAATACAGGAAAGAGAGAGAGACAGAGACAGAGACAGAGAGAGAGAACATAAAAGAGGGAGCCAATATTGGTTTGAAGATAAAATTGAACACAAAGAAAGGTCTACAGAACTACAAGACTGCTGCCAAATAACAATTTGAGCTTCTGTGGAAAGGCTACCATAAATGCCCTTCCCGGAGAATGAGATCAACAACTAACTTATCCATGGAGCCCTCAACTAATGCCTGTTGGAAACAGGAGCAAACACCCATACATAAACACTGAGTCGAACTAGAACTCAGAAGCAGATGGAGAGGACAAGACCAAGTGGCAGAAACACATAGAGACAGCTTACCTGAACAAGGAGGAGCTAACGGGCCAACACACTGATATCTGGGAAGCCAGCATGGGACTGACTCAGGCCCCCCTGAATATGGGTCTCAGCCAGAAGGACTAAGCAGTCTAAGAGACGTCAGACAGTGGAACCAGGATGTATCCCTGGTGCACAAAAGGACTTTGCGAACACATCCCCCATGGAGGGATAACTGCCTTAATCTAGAGACAGGAGAGAAGCCCTAGTCCCTACTTCACAGGACCTGTCAGACCTACATGACCCCAACTGGATGGCATTCCCCTACATATGGAATTGGGGTGGGGGGATGGGAGGGGAGGGTGGTTAGAGTGCATGTGAGAGGGCAGAGAGGGTAAAAGAGATGAAGACAGTAATTTCGTGTTCATCACAGGAGATATCCATCAGCACAAAGTCTCAATTCTGAATATCTATGCCTCAAATAACAAAGGAACCCACATTCATAAAAGAAACACTACTAAAACTCAAGGTTCACATAAAACCTCACAAACTTATAGTGGAAGACTTCAACACCACACTCTCACTGCTAGACAGGACCACCAGTCAGAAACTTAAGAAACAAAAGAACTAACAGAAGTTATGTCTCAATTGGGTTTAACAGACATCTATAGAACATTCCATCCAAACACAAAAGAATATACCTTCTTCTCTGCTCCCATGGAACCTTCTCTAAAATTGACCACATACTAGGTGACATAACAAACCTCAACAGATACAAAATAAAATTGGAATAGTCCCCTGTATCTTATCAGACCACCATGCTTTAAAGTTGGAATTCAACAACAACACAAATTGCAGAAACCCTACAAACTCATGGAAACTGAACAATGCGCAATTGCACCACTCCTGGGTCAAAGAAGAAATAAAGAAAGAAATTAAGGACTTCCTAAAATTTAACGAGAATGAGGACACAACATATCTGAACATATGGAATACATTGAAAGCAGTGCTATGAGAGAAGTTCATTGCACTAAGTGCCCATGTGAAGAAAACAGAGGATAGTCACATTAGAGAATTAAGAGCCCACCTGAAAGCCTTAGAACAAAAATAAACAAACTCAATGTGAAGGAGTAAATGCCAGGAAATAGCCAATCTGAGGGCTTAAATCAATAAAGTAGAAACCAGGAAAACAATACAAAAAATCAATGCAACAAAGAGTTAGCTTATCGAGAAAATCAACAAGATAGACAAACCTTTATCCAAACTAACTAAAAAGCAGAGAGAGAAGTTGCAAATTAAGAAAATCAGACACAGAAAGGGGGATATAGCAACGAACAATGAGGAAATCAAGACAATTTTCAGGCCATAATTTGAAAACCTGTATTCCACAAAATTGGAAAATTCAAAGCAAATAGACAAATTTCTGGATAACTATCACCAAAATCCTATCAAGAACAGAAAAACAACTTAAATAGACCTATAACCCCTAATGAAATGTAAGAAGTTATCAAAAGCCTTCCAACCAAACAAAGCTCAGGTGCAGATGGCTTTATTGTAGAATTCTACCAGAAATTCAAGGTAGAGCTAATGCCAATACTCCTCAAATTGTTGCTCACAATAGAAAGAGAAGGTTCATTATCAAAATCTTTTTATGAGGCCATAATCACCTTGGTACCTAAGACACACAAAGACACAACTGAGAAAGAAAACTACAGACAAATATCCCTCATGAACACTGCTGCAAAAATAGTCAATAAAATACTGGCAAACTAAATCCAAGAATACATCAGAAGAAGCAGGTAGGCTTCAACCCTGGGTTGCAGGGATGGTTTAACATATAAAAATCTATCAACATGATCCACCATATAAACAAAATGAAAAAGAAAAAAACATGATCATCTCACTAAATGCTGTAAAAGCCTTTGACAAAATTCAACACCCTTTCATGATAAAGGTCTTGGAGAGATCAGGGATAACAGGAACATACCTAAACATATAAAAGCAATATACAGTAAACCAACAGCCAACATCAAATTGAATGAAGAGAAGCTTAATGTGATTCCTCTAAAATCAGGAACAAGACAGGGCTGCTCTCTCTCTCTCTCTCTCTCTCTCTCTCTCTCTCTCTCTCTCTCTCTCTCTCGATATATATATATATATATATATATATATATATATCTTCAATGTTGTACTTGAAGTTCTAGCTAAAGCAATAAGACAAAAAAAAGGAGATCAAGAGAATACAAATTGGAAAGGAAGAAGTCAAACTTTCTCTATTTGCAGGTAATAAAACTCTACCAGGGAACTCCTACACCTGACGAACACCTTCAGCAAACTAGCAGGATACAAGATAATTAAAAAAACGTCCGTAGCCCTACTTTATTCATATGACAAAGAAATCAGAGAAACATCACTTTTACAATATCCACAAACAACATAAATTCACTTGGGGTAACACTTACCAAACAAGTGAAAGACCTATATAATAAGAACTTTGTGTCTTTAAAGAAAGAAATAAAGAAGATACCAGAAAATGGAAAGATCCCCCATGCTCTTGATAGGTAAGATAAACATAGTAAAACTGGCAATCTTGCCAAAAGCAATCTACATATGCAATGCAATCCCCATTAAAATCCAGCACAAATCTTCACTAACCTTGAAAGGATAATAATCGACTTTATATGGAAAAACAAAAGACACAGCATAGCCTAAATGGCCCTGTACAATAAAGGAGTTTCAGGATGCATCACTATCCCCGACTTTAAGCTCAACTACAGAGCTATAGTCCTGAAAATAGCCTGGTATTGGCACAAAAATAGACAAGTAAACCAATGGAATGGAATCAAAAATCTTGATATTAACCCACACACCTACAAACAGCTGATTTTAAAAAAAACAGTTAAAAGTATACAATGGGAGGAGAAAAGCATCTTCAACAAATTGTGCTGGCACAACTGGATGATCGTGTGTAGAAGACCGCAGATAGACCCATGTCTATTGCCACACACAAAACTCAAGTCCAAATGGATCAAAGACCTCAACATCAATCCAGCCCCACTGACCCTCTTAGCAGAGAAATTGTGAGGTACCCTTGAACAAATTGGTACAGGAGACTGCTTCCTGAATATAACTCCAGTAGCACAGACACTGAGAGAAACAATTAATAAATGGGACCTCCTCAAACTGAGAAGCTTTTGTAAGGCAAATGACACAGTTGACAAGACCAAATGGCAGCCCACAGACTGGGAAATATCTTCACCAATCCTACATATGACAGAAGGCTAATCTCCAAAATATACAAAGAACTCAAGACACTAGTCAACAAAACACCAAATAACCCTATTAAAAATGGGGTACAAAATTGAATAGAGAACTCTCAATAGAGGAAATCAAAAATGCTGAAAGACATTTAAGAAAATGCTCCACATCCTTAGCCATCAGGGAAATGCAAATCAAAACAACTTTGAGATACCACCTTACTCCTGCCAGAATGGCCAAAATTAGAAACACTAGTGACAACTTAAGCTGGAGAGGATGTGGAGAAAGGGGAACACTCCTCCACTGCTCATGGGAGTGCAAACTTGTACAGCCATTTTGGAGATCAGTATGGCGGTTCCTCAGGAAAATGGGAATTAGTTTACCACAGGACCTGGCAATTCCACTCTTAGGCATATACCCAAATGACCCACACCCATGCAACAAAGACATGGGCTCAACTATGTTCATAGCAGCATTATTTATAATAGCAAGAACTTGAAAGCAAACCAGATGCCCCTCAACTGAAGAAAGGAAAAGAAGATGTGGCACATTTACACAATGGAATACTACTCTGTGGAAAAACAACAATGGAATCTTGAAATTTGCAGGCAAATTGATGGAACATAAAGAAACCATCCTGAATGAGGTAACCCAGTCACAAAAATAGGAACATGGTATGTACTCACTCATATATGTATTTTAGACATAGAGCAAATGATCACCAGCCTATAATTCATATCATCAGAGATACTAGGATACAAGGAGGATTCTAAGAATTCCATATAAGGCCCCTCAGAGAAGGGGAAAGGGACAAGATCTCCTGAGCATATGGGGAGTAGGGGGGGGCAGTGAGTGGAGAGGGAACTAGGAGAAAGAGAAGAGGAGGACAGGAAAGAACGTGGGACTAGGAAGACTGAGTCAAGGGAGGAATAAAAGACAAAGAGAGAGAGTGAGAGAGAGACCATAAGAGAGAGCTATTATTTGGTTTGAAGAGAATACTGAACCTAGAGACCTACAAGACTGACCACAACTAGAAATTTGAGCAACCGTGGAAAGGCTACCATAATGCCCTTCCCTGATAATGAGATCGATGACTAACTTTTCCACTATCATGGAGCCCTCATCTAGTAGCTGATGAAAACAGGACACACCCACAGCTAAACACTGGACCGAACTGGAATCCAGATGCACAGAGGGAGGACAAGACCAAGCTGCAGAAGCACATAGAGACAGCTGACCTGAACAAGGAGGAGCTAACAGGCTCCCAGACTGATAGCTGGGAATCCAGCATGGGACTGACTCAGGACCCCTGAACATGTGTCTCAGTTAGAAGGTCTGAGCAGTCTAAGGGACCTCATACCATACAGTGGATCCAGGATGTATCCCTAGTGCACAAAAGGACTTTGGGGTCACATTCCCCATGGAGGTATACTCCCTTAACTTAGAGACAGGAGAGAAGATCTAGTCCCTATTTCAAATGACTTGGCAGATTTAGATGACCCCTCCTGGAGGGCATCACCCTACATGTGGAGTGGGGGGTATGGGAGGGGAGGGTGATCGGGGGGCATGAGAGGGTGGGAGAGGGGGAAAGTGGGAGGAAGGGAAGGAGGGAGAAGTTACTGGGATCAACATGTAAAATAAAAATTAAAAAAATAATAAATTTTAAAAAAATGAGCAATGGTTCCAATTGCCCCACACTAGAAAAAGCCTCAACAACACAAAGGGTAAACTATGGCATTATCATACAATGAAAAGCCACATAACAATGAAGATTCCTGAATTAGAATGCTACAAGAGTGTAAATGAGTCATAAAAACAGACTGTTAAGCAGAGAAAGTACAACTAATACAAACAATATGATTTTATTATTAAAATAAATTTCCAGATAGTAAAAACTATCATTCTTTAGGGATGCTAACACAGTTAATAGAACTGCAAAGAGGGCTGGAGGTATACTTGATTGTAGACCACTTGCTTAGGATGCATGAAACCCTGTTAATTCCCCATCACTGCAAAATAATTAAAATAAAAACACTAAAATAATCAATAATGAAGACAATATTTACTATGCAAAAGCAGGATAGCAGGTGTATATTTTGGGGGGAATGCAGTTATTAATGGGAATGGACATTTGGAAAGCTTCTGAGATACAACTAATGCTCTCTTTGTACAGATAGGAATTAACATGGGCATATGCTTTATAGAATATACATATAAATATATAACTAGAAATGTAAGAAGTGTATATAGGTTCTCTAAGATGGCTTTTAATACTACAAAGGTCCTCTGTTCTGGCAAAATGTAACCATTTATAATTGAGTATGAGTATGAAACCTAAAAGAATGATTCTAAACAAAATTGATGTGAATCCTGACGGGCTAGAAATTTCATGCTTGGCTCAACTCCTTATTACTGCTCCTTCATCTGTTTCTCCTCTAAGGAGCCATTGCCATTTACTGTTCTTGCAATTGCTAATTTCTTGCCATAGAACAAGTTGGCTAGATCTGGGATTCAACTCTTCTTAGTAACAATAGGTACACATACACTAACACAAAATCTTGTTCACAGTTTGAAATTTCTGGCCTAGGGTGCCTAAAACATCTGGCTATTACCTATTTGGAATATCAAAATCATAACAAGACTCCTTTATTTTAACTTCCTGGGTTGTCCTTGTAATTGGAAGACTAGGTTAGGAAATTTAGTTGTAAAAACCTACAGGCTCTAGGAAACATCCCATTACTTGCCTCTTCCAGGTTTTGGTAGCCACCATCATTCCCTGGTTTATGACTGCATTTCACCAATATCTGCCTGTATTTTCATTTTACTGTCACATCTGTGTGTGTTAAATCTCCCTATGTTCCATCTGAGGAAGTTTGCAATGGCATTCAGTAACCATCCAGGTAGTTTTGGTTGATCCCTTTATCTCTTTAATTTATAATTTTCCTATTAATTTATAAAGTAGCATGTGGCTGCAGGCATTTTTCATGCCTACTTAGTTTTAGGTGACTCTCTCCTCACCTCATCCTCCTCCTTCCCGCTCTACTCTCCATTGCTACTTAAACCCTTCTACCTCAAGTATTACTTCTTCCACTTTCAAATCATATGTGTTCTATTACCCTCCCTCTTTCTACCATTAACAAATTCCTAGTTTCCTGCCACAATACATAAACCTACATTAAATGCAAATATGTTAAAAATTGAAGCTGGGATTGATACATGAGAGACAATATATGGTGTTTCAGAGTCTGTGTTGCCTCACATTTAAAACATTTTCCTAATATGACCAAGGAGTTATAACCTGGTACCTCTAGGACCACAATTCAGTACCACTACAATATACAAATATAAAGCCACCCATGACCAGTGACACTGTCCTGCTGCTTACTATGCCAAGTCACCCAGTTTTCTGAGAGTGTATCTATGAATCACCTACAATGCACCCATAAACCATTTTTTGGACATCTACACCAGCATCAGTCTCCACATATCGTTGATATTAATGTCTTTCATTCTCCAATAGAGTATGTTCATCCTGCTATGTATCACTGCATTTTTACATTATTGGGTATATAAAAGTAAGTTTTTATTTTAATTAAAATTTTTCCATACAATATGTTTTGATCATACTTCCCCTCCTCCACCTCACAGATCCTTCCTACATCTGAACTCACCCAACTCCATATTCTTTCTCTCTCAAAAAAAATGAAAATCAAAACCAAAAACAAAATTTTAAAGATAAAAATAAATATAAATAGCATCAGTAATTTTTCGAATAACCAAATAAGTCATCTTGGTAACACTCTGGGATACACACATCCCACTGAAAATCCTATTTTTCTATATATTTCTGCTCCCTAAAATTCCCAGGAAGTATTTCAAGGACTGTTGCTGATGACAGGAAAGTTGAATGGGTCCCAGACTCTCTACTGCAACTTCACTCATGGCAAGTCAGACTGTGTCTTTCTGATGTATTTGGGGGTTTGGGAAATGATTTCAATAGGGAAAATGTTGCTCTGCAAAAAAAATTACAAAAAATAATAATAGGTTTGAAACCCACTTGTCTGGAGCACTCTTTTGGTGTGAGCCTCTGGACGGCCTTTCATGCAGGTGGCACATGACATCACTCGGCCCCAGCTGTTCCTTATTAACTCAGCTTCTCAGCAAAAGATACAGTCTTTTACAACTCGACTTTTTTTAAGGAGACAGCCCATTTTGCAAATCAACCAAACACATTAAACACAGTTAGAGTGCAACATTCCATAAATACAAATTTGATAAATAAATCCTCTGTCTTCTTAGCCTCCACTAAGACAAGGGACAATGTGAAGGTCTAAAGGACAGCAAGCTTGGCAAACAAGCTTCCTTGTTTTAACGGAATAAGGGAAATGCCTGCCAAGAAGACTGCTGCAGACTGCTCCTCCAGTGGGTCAAAGCACAAAAATCACCCAGGAGCCCTAACCCTCACAGAGACCTCAAAACCATCTCCCACATGAGCTGGCTTTGTAAATATGTTCTTTGCCTGCTCATGATGCCTAATTAGGCCCTGACCATGAGGCTAAGAGGTGGAAACGAAAAGCCAGCATGTCTGCTGGCTGCCACTTGAGTTCACAGCAAAATGACAAACAGCATGTGTGATCCAAGGGGAAGAATCTGACAGTCACACTTCAATCTTTCAGCCACATTTTTTTTTAACATGGGGAGGTTGTGGCATCAATAGTGTCATCTTCTAATAGAAAGGACAACTGCATATAATGCATAATTGCTGGTCTAAATGACTTGTTATTTTGACTGCCTATTCTAAAATGTCTGTAATTGCTTCCAATGAGACTTTGAATAAATGATAAGTCAGCACGGGCAATCACTGGTGGAGACATAGCAAGGCTCTGGAAAATTTAGTACAAATTATTTTGTCATGTGTCAATTTCACCAATTCCTGATTATGATCACTAGGCATTTGCACTGCTTTGTTGAATATATCTCCCAACTGTGTCCCACTTAGGCAACAGAAGGAGTACCACACGTAGGTGTATAAAAGAAAAGGCAGTTTATTTTCAAGGGCAATGAGCAGATGCTGGCAGAGCCTGATAAATTAGTTTTATAGAATTTTAGCTTATGCCAAGTTCTGGTCCTTTCTGTAAAGCAGAACAAAATAAGGAAAAAGCACACCTCACTGAGAGTTATTGCCATCTCTCCAAATAAACCCCCCATATGCTTGTTTGCCAAGTCTTAAAATAACAAATCACTTCTTTATAACAAAATTGTCTCCCTGGAATAATAGGCTTCAGTGTGGATTCTGATAGAGCAATAGCTCCTCTAAATGACAGCAAAAGCTTGCAGCAGGGATGTGAGGCACATCTATTTCAGGGCTTCCCATTAGTGTGAAAAGCAGCTCCATAAGGAATGAAGTCATTTCCTGACTCATTGGGATGCCATGTTTAAATCACAGTTTTCAGCCTAAGTATACAAAGGTTGAGAAAATGTGGGCTGAGCCTAAAAGAGGTGAATCATCCCTTAAGAACACAGGAAACCACCTTTTTTCAGGTCCTTCACACATGACTAGATCACACTAGATGGAAAGGGGGCTGAGTAAGAGCCCCCATCTATTCTTTACATGTTAAGAAGGTTCTCCTTCTGTTAAAGTCAGTTATATAAAGAATCTACCAGTATATAACTACATTTGTAAGTGTGGAAGTAAAAGAAACAGCTCAATGTGTAAAAACTAGAAATATCAGATTACAGGGAGTAGATGAATTTGAATTCTGCTAATTTTGTATGTTTCTAAAATAAGTCATACAGTAGCTAAAAAGTTGCCTGAGCAGTTAAGTACCCTTGCTGCTCTTGTAGAGGACCCAGGTTCAATTCCCAGCACTGATGTGGTGACTCTTAATCATCTGTAACTCCAGTTCCAGGGAATCCAATAGTCTTCTGGCCTCAGTAGGCATTAGGTCTTCATGTGGTACACAGATATAAATGTTAGCAAAACATCCACATACATTTTTTAAATTAATTAATTTTTAGTCAAAAATAATGTGCTTATTAAACTTTAGTATTATATACATGTCAAGAAACAATTGAATGGATACTTATTAACTTTTGGCTAATGTATTTTTTATTTGCTGTGACGAGACACCATGACCAAAGTTACTTTGCAAAGAAAGCACATAATTTGAGGACCTATATTTCCAGAGGGTTGGAGTCCATAACCATAATGTCAAGGAGCATGGCAACTAGCAGGCAGGAATGGTACTGAAGCAGCAGCTGAGAGATTATATTTGACCCACAGACACAAGGCAGTGAGAACCAACTAAAAAATGGCATAAGCTTTTGAAACTTCAAAGCCCACTCTCAATGACACACCTCCTCCAACAAGGCCACACTTCCTGATCCTTCCTAAGTAGTTCCATTAACTAGGGACCAAGCATTCAAACATGTGAGCCTATGGGGTCATTCTCATTCAAATCACCACATTCTATTCCATAACATGCATAGGCTTGTGGCCAAATCATAATGCTAAATACATTTGGTACAACTTCAAAGATCCCCAGTCTCTCACAATATCAATATAGTTTAAAAGTCCAAAGTATCTTCTGAGACTGAAGACAATCTCTTAACTGTAACCACCTATAAAATCAAGATTTAAAAAATCTAATTACATACTTAAAACATAGAATGATACATAATATGCATACCACTTCAAAAAAAAGGAAAGATGGCATAGTAAACAAATTCTAGACCAAATCAAGACTGAAACCCAGTAGGACAAACCCAAAATTCTGAAGCTCTTAAGTTTGATGTCAAAGGTATTAAATGGTTCTGCCCTTCTAGCTTTGTTGACTGCAACACACTTCTTTCTCTTGGGTTGGTTCCATTCCCTGTCTGCAGCTTTCCTTGACAGATACATATCCCACAGCTCCAACATCCTGGAATCTCCAAGGCAAATTCTTAGAACAAGGCAAAGAGCCTTTGTGAAAATAACACAAGAATAGTCTCTATCCCAGCTGCTAATATTGTTTCCCTCTGAAACCTCTTAAGTTGACCTTCATAGTCTACATGGTCCTCAGTGCTACTTTCTTCCAAGCTCCTACTAGAATGTTCCATTAAGCCCACTTACAACGTTCACCCACTTTCCTAATCCAAAGTCTCAA
The DNA here is from genome assembly GCF_943737965.1 of Phodopus roborovskii. Taxonomy (NCBI): domain Eukaryota; kingdom Metazoa; phylum Chordata; class Mammalia; order Rodentia; family Cricetidae; genus Phodopus; species Phodopus roborovskii. Next base: position 106,760 of record NW_026126120.1, read on the forward strand.
AGTCTTCTATATTTCTCTAAAAACACAGCATGTTCAGGCATGTCACAGCAATAGTACAAACTTCCCCTTTAGTTAACTTATAAAAAGAGCATTTAATTTATAGGTCCATGGCTCTAGAGAGTTGGAATCTATGACAATCATGGCAGGAAGCATGGCATGGTATTAAAGCATTAGCTTGGAGTTACATCTGATTCATAGGTATGAGGAAGAGAGAGGGAGAAATAACTAAGAAATGGCCTGAGCTTTTGAAGACTCAAAAATACTCCTAATGACACACCTTCTCCAACAAAGCTACATCTAATTCTTCCCAAGCACTTCTATCAACTGTGGACCAAGTATTCATATATATGAGACTGTGGGGCCATCACCATCCAAAGCACCACAGCTAGATTATTATAAAATACTAAAAATGAAAGTAAGTGGTTAGAGGAGTATCAGAAAAAGTTATACAGGACCAGAAACCAAATCCAAAAGAAAAATGAGAATTGGTGAAGAAGAAATACCCTAGAAATCTAAGTAAGAAAAAAGAAAGAAGAAAATAAATGGAGAATAGTGAACCACGGTTTCCTCAAAATTATTAATGTAGAAATAGCAAAACATTCTATTTAATTAAGTTAGTGTGTCAAAGACAACTCTAGAAGGTTGTATTCCCCAATAACTAAGACTTAGTGGCTATTATCCACATGTCTGTCACTAGCAAATATTCGGATTGACTATAAATCATTACAATTGCTTCATAGAATAAGTACTTTTATTGTGCCATTTGAATAGAAGAGAGAAAATGAGTAGTTAAGTATTTTGCATAAGCTTTTGTAGTTCTAAAAAGGAAGAACAGTGATGTGCTCCTGTGAGATTCTAGTCCCAGGCCTTAATTGCTGTATACATACAGCTCTACCTACTCAAGCAGAGTGGAGTTCTACAGTTTTGTTATCTATGCATCTTCATTACTGAACACTTAACATTTTTTCATGTTTGTTGCATTTTGATGCAAAAAAATGTCTTCCCAACTAGACTACAAAACATTTCATATAGTATTGTAAATAATACTTCTCTGTAATCCCACAGTACTTATCATTATTCCCTACTCATTATATAAGATTTAATTGGAACTTCAACAAAGAGATAACTTTCAAAACAACTATTCCAATAACTTTGCAATCAAACTCTACCAACAGCCTTTGCTAAGCAGCAGTCATCTTTTGAGATTGTTGAAAATTTAAGTTGAGCAAAGAGTTGTTAATGCTTTTTTTCATTCTATTCCTTTTGACTGATGAAACCAAAAATAATCACTTTGCATCTCCAAAGTGTTTCACCCCCAAGAAAGCAGGAGGGGAATGAGCCATCACTAGCGCACAAATGTGTTCTGCTGAAAGCAATCAAATAAATCAAGCAACCCCCAAAATATAGTTAAAGCCAAGTGACTCAGACACAGCTCATGTTTTTAGTCACTTAGAATCCAAAGTTACTCTGAAACATGAATATTTTTTAAAGCAATACTCAGTTTGCTTTCTCTGATAGAACTGAAATAATCCAATACAATTTTCTGAATGGTTAGAATGTAAAGATTTAAAATGCATGCTCAAAACCTAATATTCCAAATTAGGACTACTCTTTAGGACAAACTCTAACTAATAATAATGACCTGGTATAAAAGTATCCTAGAGATACTAATTTGCTACCATTTTCTTTTTATTAAGCTAATCTGAGAGAGAGACAGAGAGAGACAGAGACAGAGAGACAGACACAGAGGGAGAGCATCCATGGGCTGTCCTAGAGAATGCACAACTCTGTAGAAACATTGCATCAAAAAAAAATCATTGCTCAAACTTGAAAACCACTTTCCTTTCTTGCCTACAAAAGCATTTATTCTCATGCTGAAAAATTAAATATGGTTCAAGACCTTTACTTAAAAATAATTGAGTTTCACAAAATCAATAAACTCAAACAATTTCCAAGTGACCTTATCAGTAGCTCAAGGATGACAAATAGATTTAATCACACATACCAACTCCTCCTGGTTGGTAATAGAGATGTGGATGCTGTGCTGAGAAAGATTCTAAGGCCACATCCAAAAGAAAACATGGTTAGATCAATCAGTAGGATCAACAATGTGTGTGAAAGAGGAATTACTGGTACCAAAAAATTTGCCTTAACTGCCATAATTTCTTCAAAGTGAAATACAAGACCTCAATGTGGATATGAGTCATGGATTTCAAAGGTGCTACTCAGTTGCTTGACTCATTTCAATTAAATAAAATCATTGGTAAAAAGTGGTCTAGATGTATGGAGCTATAACTGAATAGAAGTAAATGAATAGGAAAGGAAATGAACATTTTGATAGTTTAATATATGCCAAGTACCGAATATATTAGCCTTACTTAACTGTATGTTTCCATGTCCCTATCAGACTTTTACCATTATCAGTAATACTGCCCCTTTGTTATCTTAATCATTTAACTCTCTACCATGTCATATCTTTCTCGCTTACTCCACCAAGTACCCATCCTTCCAATAACCCATCTACCTCACTAATATATCTAACCCATTGAGTCTTTCCATGGTTCGACTGTCTGTCATCTCTATACCATGGTCTCTCTTCTACTGACTTGCCCTGACTTGTCAATCACTCTCTTGCATCCACTGTCAGTTACATTGCTCCATTCTTTATTCATCATAATTGCCTAGCAATTATAAATCTAGTTCTCTGTTCACTCCAGGCCTCTATCCATGCAATATAAACATGGCCATAAAAGTGATTACTCATATCCACAAGAGATTATCTCATTCGTGTCCTAAATAAGGTTGGCAGTCCTTCTATATTCCCTTTATCCAGATAGCCTTCCACTAGACATCTCTCATTCCTTCTTCTGTCTTTAAGCTCCTATGTTTATTCCTCCTCACTTTTTCTACATTGATGGCCCTATTTCCTGATTAATAAGAAACACAGAAACAACCAGAAGGGAATTCACTTCATTTTATGCCTCTCCATCCCCTTTCATCACGCTCTGTATGTGGTACCTTTGTTTATGATGCAAGGGATAGGTTGCTTATTCTGTGGTCAAAAGACAAGCTCTCCACTTACTTTTTCATATTAAATTATTTTTATTTTTATTTTACATATCAATCCCAGTTCCCTCTCCCTCCCTTCCTCTTTCCCTCTCTCCCACCCTCACATGCACCCTGACCTCCCTCCCCTACCATCCCCCCTACTCCACATGTAGGGTGATGCCATCCAGGAGGGGTCACCTAAATCTGTCAAGTCATTTGAAGTGGGACTAGAACTTCTCTCCTGTGTCTAGGTTAAGGGAGTATCCCTCCATGGGGAATATGCTCCCAAAGTCCTTTTGTGCACCAGAAATACATCCTGGTTCTACTGTATGAGGTTCCTTAGACTGCTCAGACCTTCTAGCTGAGACCCATGTTCAGAGGGTCTGAGTCAGTCCCATGCTGGATTCCCAGCTATCAGTCTGGGGGCCTGTTAGCTCCTCCTTGTTCAGGTCAGCTGTCTCTATGTGTTTCTGCAGCTTGGTCTTGTTCTCCTTCTCTGCTTTTGGAATCCAGTTCTGCTCAGTGATTAGCTGTGTGTGTTTGCTTCTGTTTTCATCAGCTACTAGATGAGGGCTCCATGATGGTGGATAAGTTAGTCATCGATTCTTATTATCAAGGAAGGGCATTTATGGTAGGCTTTCCATTTCCACTTTTGCTCAAATTGTTAGTTGTGGTCAGTCTTGTAGTAGGTCTCTGGACATTTCTTTAGGTTCAGTTTTCTCTTCAACCCTATAATGGCTCCCACTTTTATGCTCTCTCTCTCTCTCTCTCTCTCTCTCTCTCTCTCTCTCTCTCTCTTTCTCTCTCCTCTATTCTATTTCTCCCCTGACTCAATCTTCCTAGTCCCCCATGCTTTCTTCTCCTCCCCTTCTCTTTCTCCTAGTTCCCTCTCCACTCACTGCCCCCCCACGCCCGACCCCCCCCCCATGTGCTCTGGAGTAAAGTTCTCCACTTTTGTATTAGATCCTATCTCTCTTCAATCAAAGACATCTCCCCATAAATCATGCCCTCTCTCTTATCTCCAATTAGCCCTTTCTACTAAATCATTCCCACTATTATTCTGACAACTATGTTCAATTGTCAATTCAGTAACTCCACTGAAATAAGTTTTCATAGCATGTATGTATCTCAAACTTTTCAAGTCTCAAACTGAATTCCTCATGTTGCCCCAAATTCCAAGTAATCCATACTGTTCTCTATCTCGGTAAAGCAGCCTCTATCAATATAATTTCTCATTATAAATAATTTGGCATCGTCTTTTAATCCATTACTTTCTAACCTTTCATTCCCAATCGACCAGTAAATCCTCTTCACTTTACATCTAAATCCAACCACTACAAAAAGAACTACTCATCAATTCATAGTCCTAGACACCCTTACAGGATATTTTGCTCTTTAGCCCCCACTACAGTATTATTTTGACATAGTAGCTATGTACATTCTTTTCTAAAAACTCCTGTCATAACATTCTTCTGCTTTAGATCCCCTAGTGCAGTGGTTCTCAACCTGTGGGTCATAACCCCTTTGGGAGTTGAAATAGCCTTTCAAAGATGTTGCCTAAGACCACTGCAAAGTACAGATGTTTACATTACAATTCATAACAGCAGCAAAATTACAGTTACAAAATAGCAACAAAAGATAATTTTATAGTTGGAGGGTCACCACAACATGAGGAACTGTATTAAAGAGTCAAAGCATTAGAAAGGTTGGGAACCAACAATCTAGTGACTTCCTATTTCATTTAAAATAAAACTTAGTCTTGCCAAGTCCCTATAATACTCTCCCTATAGATGCCTCTTTAACTTCAGTTTTTCTTATATTCCCCTCATTCCTCCACTTGAATCACATGAGATAGATTCCTTTTCTTTCTTTCTTGAGACAGGGTCTCATTATGTAGCCTTGGCTGGCCTGTAGTGCACTACATGAACCATGTTGGCCTCTTACAGAGATCTCCTTTACACTGCCTCTGAGTGCTGGGGTTAAAGGTGTGATCTACCATACCCAGTCTCCTTTCCTTTAAATTCAACCCTTTTCCTTTCACCTCAAAGCCTTTTCATTTGGAATTCCCTCTTCCTGGAGTGCTCTTTACCCAGATATACTCTATGTTTTCTTTCATCCTTTTAAGGTCCTGGCTCAAATATCCTATTTCCAGTGTATTCTTCCCTGAATAGCATATTTTAATTTTGAAAAAAAAATCAAATTTATTAAATAAACCGTCATGCTCTTTCACTGTTTTCATCATCAGAAGTACTGTATATTTTACACATATTTGTCTTTCTACCTTCACCAGAGCAAAATTTCTCATGTAATCATAGATATATACCCATGACCCAGAGCACTGCCTAGTACAGAATAAACAATAAATAATTACAGAATTAGTGGAAAAATAGATTTATCTCATTTTGTTTTCATCTAAGTCTACTACAAGACAAATATTATACTTATTGTGTTAATTCAGAAAGTAGTGCTCAAATGGTTTAAATATCTTGCTCACTATCACATCTACAAAATATAGAAGTTAAGATTTAAGCACACACACACATAAACACTTTCAAAGTCTACCTTTTATCTCATAATCTTGAAGAATCAAGTATTTGTGCAACTTTATGTGAACTGTACCAGTGAATAACCAAATGAACAATGAAGGGAAAGTCTTTTTCTGGAGTGTTTCAACTTATAAATAAAATGGAAATTATCTGTTTAGAACTGTTTTATAACTATTGGTGTAAGTATTGAATATCATAGACTTCTAAATGATATCTGGACTTTATGTGACTGTTGATAAAGATCATACTACCAACAATTTTGCAAAATCCATAAATACATATGCATGTACATACATACACACATATACATGAATGCATATATGCTATACATACACCTGAATGTAAACAAACCTCTACCCTGGGGATTCTCAAACTCAGCACTAATGACATTTGGAACTGAATAAAACTTTTCAAGGTAGAGGCTAGTGTTGTTCCACATACTATATTACTAGCCTGGACCTATTAAACTGGATATTGATAATACTATTTATTCCATTGTAAAAATCAAAAATTTCTCCCAAACTGCCAATGTGTGTCTCATGAAAAAAAAATTGTACAAATCAGTCCAAGTTAGCTACTGGTCTATTTGCAACTATCATTCCATAGGAGAAACAGAGGACAGATGAATGTGATAAATTAAACCACATAGATCCAATCACCAGAATGCACTGTAAGAATCTGCACAGAAGAGTGAAACCAGAACCCATCCTAGGTTGGGTTCCAGCATGACTGACTTTTTGGAGCCAACACCCTACGGTGGGATATCTTGTTCAGTCTTGATACAGCATGGAGTGACTTGGTCCTTCCTCCACTTGGTGTGCCAAACATTGTTAACTCCTGAAAGGCCTTAATCCTCTGGGGAGTGGGTGGGGGGATGGGAAGTGAGAGAACTAGGGGTAGGAAGATGGGGAGGGAAGGATACTGGGATTGGTGTGTAAATTGAAAACTAAATTTTTAAAATTGAAAAGAAATAGTGAAAAAGAAGAATCTGCACAGATCAAATAATACACAGCATTTGACGAATAAATTTTGATGACTAAGTATCTGGGATAAAAGACAGAATTGGAAGGGGTGTTTTGAATGAAAATATGTTTAGAAGACATGTATATTTTAACTGAAAAAAAACTAAGCTAAAGGATCTAAAGATACACAATTATATGATAAAGCTATAAATATATAGGGAAGAGCAATTACTATATGAGTTCAGTAGGGAGGAAAGGGTTGTTGAAATTGAGATGGGACAGTTGGCTAGCCTTGGGGCTTTTTAAGTGACTGACGAGATCCTATTTCTTGACTTGGGTGACATTTAAAAGAATGCTGACCTTATACTACTGAATTATGCTTTATGATTGTCTTATCTTCTGCTCTGTATCTATGTTTTTGCAGTGAAAATGCATAAGTAAATGAAAACATAATAAATAAACAGAAGAATTTGTCTTCCTTTCCACTTCACTTAGGTTTGATTTTTGTGAGAACTGTCCTTGAGAAGAGAACTATGAATTTATAGAGGTCAGGTCCATGTTTATGTCCCCTCAGCCCAGAGGTGTAAATCCTCATCACTGCTTCAAAAATGACTTTAGAAGTCATTGGAGGCCTTATTACAACCCAATACAAGCCATATGTGTGATGTCCATGTCTTGGCCTACTTCTGAAGGAATGTCCCATGTCAAATCAACAAATACCTACCAGGGAGTCTTGTTGTGATCTAGGCTGTCTGCCAGACACAATGAGGGAAGCAAAATGCAAAACATTGAAGTCTTGGCACGTGTGAACAAAGCCCATGAGAACTGCGTAGGCTGATTAGAGATTTGTGAGACAATGACTTTTGGAAGAATTTGCAGGATAGGGGATGGGGACAGAGAGGGAAAGACAGAGTGGGGGAGGAGGAGATGAGAGAGGGGAGAGAGAGAGAGAGAGAGAGAGAGAGAGAGAGAGAGAGACCAGCCGACCACAGGTGTACCTCCTCCCTTGAAAAAGATCTGCTCCTGAAGAGTTCTGTGGTGATTAAATTTTTATAAATTTAATTATATTTTCTCATTGACTTACATTATAATCAGAGAGTGGCTTTATCTACATTTTGGATTAATCTTCAACTGGCAGTGGCTCCCAGCAGTTTAAGTTTCCCTGCTTCTCTGTCAAGTAGTTAATAGTTTATAAACAAACATTTAAAGACACTATTTAAAGAAACCCTTGAGTGAATCCTTCTGAACAACAAAGGATACTTTGGTAATATTTATAAATAATCATTAGATTAGAAGCTTATCAAGGTTCCTTGAAATAAAGCAGACCAGCATACAGACTCAGGTAGCCCTTTCATAGGGTTTTAATAATGATTTTTCTGTAATTAAAACTGTAAGCCCACAGAAACCCACAGAGACAGCTGACTTGAACTAGGAGGAGCTAATGGGCCCCCAGACTGATAGCTTGGGCTTAGGTCCCTTGAACATGGGTCTCAGCTAGAAGGCCTAGGCAGTCTAAGGGACCTCAGACAGTGGAACCAGGATGTATCCCTGGTGCACAAAGGACCTTGGGAGCACATTCCCCATGGAGGGAAACTCCCTTAACCTGGAGGCAGGAGGAAGGGCCTAGTCCCTACTCCAAATGACTTGACAGATTTGTTGACCCCTCCTGGAAGGCATCACCCTCTCTGTGGAGTGGGGAGGGGGTGGGAGGGTGGTGGAGGGGCATGAGAGGGAAGGAGGAGAGAGGGGGGGAGAGGGAACTGGGATTGATATGTAAAATAAGACAAAAATTTCTAAGCCCATTTTATGTGTGCTTTAGGGCATCTGGCTTTATTCCCCTTTCTAACAGCATTCAGAAGATCATTTTGTACAGACACTAAGAGGAAGCACTCCTAAACATAGTTCATACCACTGAGCTTTGTGATTCAAGATAACCTTGATTTCTATACCTGTGTGAACAATAATGAAATAAAAATGCAATACCACTAAATGTAGATGAGAGGTGCTTTGAAATGACTGCTTGCAAAAGAAGATGCTCAGGCTGCTCACTTTAGCATTGTCTTTCGAAAAGCAGACTGCCTGGAAATCTCAAGAAGGTTAATGGACAACTAAAGCAAAAAGAAAAAAAGGAAGCTAATTAGCCCTACCTATTCCAGCAGTGTCAGCACAATTCTCCTACCACATCCTTTATACTACATGAGTTGCTTCCTTCTCATCTATTCTCCACACCCCACATTTGATGCTCACTCAAACCTCACAATAATATCTCCCCAATAAGCTAAGCAAATATATTACCTTCATTGTTAGCAGCATGAAAGCCCATTATACTTTATCAATCAGGCTACATTTGGGTCTAGAACATGGAAGAGGATTCCTAAACTACCATAAAATTGCAACACTCCAGGGCCATTGATGTTTCTGCAGCCGGCTTAAGAAAGGTTGCCTTTGCACTTCATCTTGACTGCAATTTGTAGACAAATTTTCAGCTCATACTGCTGGCTACACATACCCAAAGGGGTATGATTTATAAATGGTTTTACTTTGGCTAGCTTAGTTCTTTCTGATTAAAGACCCCCATTTATTTTGGAGTAAATAGATAAAGGTTAGTTCACTGTTTGGTCTTCAGTGACATGAATATAACTTATAATTGGTTTATTTAGAAAATATATTGGGAATAAAAAACTGGAATGCAGCACAGGATAAATCAAGAATGAGTTTTGTTGTAGGAAAAAAAAGATGATCTTGCCAAATCAATTCCTTTCCATGAATGGTGGTGTTTCTTCTCACGAAACAAACTGTCTTCCATACTGCAATCAACAATCTCCATCCATAAGGCATTTATCTGAATATAGCAATATGACCTCATAGTTATAGTTCTATGAAATATATGGCTCTGTACCTTTTGACAAGCATTCAATCATAGCCATTGTGGTAAACAAAATAACTCAAATTATTTTATAAAAACCTGCCTCGAGTAGTCCTATAAATTCCATCTAACCAAAAGAATATGGTGAAAGTGTTTTGCAGATATAACAAAAGTTCCAAGTCAGCTGAATTCACTGCTCTAAAGAAAAATCACATCTGAGTGTAATATTGCATTCTGTAATCCCTGATAATAGGAGCATTGTGATTTAGAGGCCAACCAGGGCTGCATAGGCAAGTTTCTGTCTGAAAAAGTGAGGCAGGTAGCCTGAATGTTTAAAAGGGTCTAGATGGAGAATTAAAGAAACAGGGACTCTGGCTTTGGCTGACATTGAAGAAGCAAGCTTCCATTAGTTCTATAGCCTTAAAGAAATGGATTCTACCAACAACCAGGTGATCTTAGAATGAGTATAGCTTTCCCTAGTCAGCCTAGATGACACTTCAATTTCAGTCTTACAGGACCCAGAGCAAAAACATTAAGTAACCTGGTATGAAAACTTCTGATCCACAGAAACTATAATGCAATGAATGACTTTTGTTTTAAAAGTCTAAGTCTCTGAAGTTTATTATGCAGCGACAGAAAGGAAAGATAGCCATGAAGAATCAATATTGGGAAATCCTAACCCATGAGAGTAATGGAGATGATAAAAACAAAAATGAACACAAGTTCAAATAAGTGTTATTGTTCTACTTTTCCAGAACAAAGGCTCTAGAATGGAGCCCTAATATTCATTTCAGAATGGTTTTCCCTACCCAGCAATGCACACTGACTATAAACCACCATTCTGTAACATTTTAAAGACACTATCTTATGTACCTCAGGCTATCCCAAAACTCACTGTGTAGCTGAGAGGACCTTCCACTTCTGACTATCCTGCCTCCCCCTCCCCAGTCCTGGTATTATAGTAATGGATCATTGTACTCAGTGTCAGGGATCCAACCCAGGGCTTTGTACATTCTAAACAAACACTCTACCAACTGAGCTACATGTCCAAGCTCCCATTTTATGTCTCCCTTGAAAAAAAAAAAAGAAAACACATACATAGCCTAGTTCTTAAGTGCAAAGGCGGGAAGAAACCAAATATTCATCCAAACACGTAAAATCATAAAACTCTGTAGACAATTGAGAAATGGAAATGAGAGAGGGGGATGTACTAAATGAGGATCAAAAGGAAAGAGTTTATCGTTGCAAAGGAGTAATAAATGTGAGAGATGTGTACTTGGTAAGCAAATCATTGAGGGCAAGGAACATTAACATAAAGTCTTAATGCAAGAATTCAGAAGAGTTAATACAACCACAGAGCAGTAGTACTCAAAGTGTGGCACTAGGACCAGAAATAGCAGCAGCAGCACCTGGACTTTGGTTGGAATTGCAAATTCACTACCCCGGAGTGAATCAGAAATTCTGGGGAAAGGCTTAGCAATCGATTTCAAGAACCAAGTATGTAGACAAATGAAGCAATAGTATGGGGTTGGGTTATAAAAGAAGGGAAAACAGCAAATAGTCTTAACACTACATATTTAAATCAGCTGCCAAACTATAACACTGTTAATGTTCAGGTGAGGCCATCATTAGAAATTCCAGCCTAGTTTGGGTGAAGAGGGGCAGGACCTCCAAATTATTTACTAGCTCTCCACATGATTCAAATGTGAAGCCAGAGTTTAGAACCTGAGATAGAAAAGATGAGTTGGAGTGCGAGGACATCACTTAAGATTGCTATATAAATGACCTCTAAAAAAAACTTTGACTCTTCCTGATAGGGTGTTCTGCTGCCTCCAAAGTATCTGCACATATATTCTCAGCTGTCAACACTGCTATGCTTTTGCACAAGGCAAGGAAATTGCTTTTATTTTGGCAGTGCAGAAAAAAATCAGCAGCAGCTGGCCCTTTTCACGGTCCTTGCTCACCCTCTGAGCTGGTGTATGCAGTGGCACTCTGCTTCCCTGACCAGTCTTTGCAATGCTCCTGGGAGACTTTGAGGAAGAAAAGCTGCAGCTTCTTGTGCTTACAGTGGCAACAGTCATCACAGGGTCATTGTCATACTTGACCTCCAAACATCCCTTAGGACCTAGCATACACAGGCAGCTTGGAGATACTCTGTTGCTATCTAAGATCTTAGAGAGAAAGGAAACACTGCATCAAATGCAGCTGGGAGAGACTTTAAACAAAGGAAGTTTTCAACTATTTGGGAAATCACCATTGTTTCTAGAGCTTGGCAGTAGTGATTTAACTGTCCACACAACTTAAGTTTGCTTGGGCTGTTGGGTGAACGGTAGCAAAAAAGTTCAAGCCCAAGTACTCCTCAGAATGCATGGCTCTGTGTGACTTACAATTGTTGTACATGTTCTTCAGGCTTTTGCAGGTAGATAGAGATTGTTCTATCACTATCTGATACAGTGGTGACTTCATTGGGTAGGTTCACAAAACATGGATGACAACTAGGAACAAGAAATAATGCTTTATCCCAGAGACTCAAACTGCAATATATAATACAAAATTTCCACTGGAAATATCAGGTTTGAAAAGCTCAAGATGGTTATGGTGCCACACACTGGTAGGATATGCTGAAGAGACAGAGGCTACACTTTTAAGGCTTTGTATGGTGGCCCACACCTTTAATTCCAACACTCAGGAGACAGAGGCAGGCAGATCTCTGTGAGTTCAAAGCCAGCCTGGTCTATATAGTGTGAGTTCTAGACCAACCGGGGCTACACAGAGAAACCCTGTCTAAAAAAATTAATGAATATACAAAAGAAAGCTCAATCAAACATTTCTAAAAGTATGAACATGTTGCTACAGTGAAAATTCCCAAGGACAGCCAAGACATGATATTGCAGGTGAAGTATCAGTTGTTGTTATTGTTTCTTTTAGTTTTATACCCCCCCAAGAACTAATCAAACCAGTTCTCAGGTTGGGATCTGCTGTTTAGACCAGTGGTCTTGGGGGTTGAATTTTTCTGCCATAGGGCATTTGGCAGTGTTTAGGGGCATCTTGGTATAGAAGGATACTACTAGTATCTAGTGGGACAGGGCACAGGATGACCCCACAACAAAGAAGATCCAGTCCAGTGGTATTAGTGGCAAGATTGTCAAACTCTGATTTTATGAAATGCCTCCTCAAAAAACAAAGGAGGAGGAAAATCCTGTGGGTTTCATTTCTATGAAGGCCTGAACTCTTCCCTTTTCATTTCCCCAAGCATCACAGAGGAACAGAGCTGGCCTCCTAGGGGAGAAGATAAGTTTGGCATTATCTCACTCACCCCTATGTTTCAGGAAACTCCCCTGCATTTCAGGGAATTCAGTGTATGAATCACACAGGACACAAAACTCTCTAGGCTCCCACCAGATAACTACAGGAAGAGAAATCAAAGCTCCATAGCCTCCCTGTAACAACTCATGTCAACATATGTCCTCTTCGCGGATAAAGTATTACACAGAATCACTTGAAGTTGCCAATATTTGATTAATTAGGGCCTTCAAAGGGGCAATTTTATGTGGTTCAACAAAAACTGTTTTCATTATGCTGGTGCTGAGGGTTGCTTAGTCTTTTTGAACTGCCTGAGTTTCATCACTTGTGAAGTGGACTAAGCATTTCTTTCCAGCAGCTATTTTCTTGTGTTAGATCTTCAGTCATTGCCCACACACTGGTATTTATTGATGATAATACCTGATCATCAGCTGTTTGTTAGACAGATCCTATTCCCTATCCACATGCCCTACAAGGCAAATTGGTGTTCTCTCTCTCTCTCTCTCTCTCTCTCTCTCTCTCTCTCTCTCTCTCTCTCTCTCTCTCTCTCTCCTCCACTTCCTCCTCCCTCTCCCCTCTGTCTTTTTTGCATTTGCAGTTATAATTTCATTTTATACTGCGGAAAAGAGTTGTAATACTGCTAATGTGTGCAGGGTCTTAGTATTTGGGCAAACACAAAAGCCCATCAAATCTTGCTCTCTTAGTTCTTTTGTATCCACTTTGGCTGATACTGATGTTATATTCATTTAAACAACCTGACCTCTAATTGTTTCTGTGTTGGAGGAACTCACAATTACAAAATGCCTGTAACACACCAATGTGCTTCAAGCTTTCACATAAGTTGTCAATTTAATCTCATACACAAGGATGTGAGGACCCATTTCACAGGTGATAAAACTTTAACAACATTATACATTCTCCAGTGCCAGCATTATGAGCAAGAACTTGAATATAAGCTCATTGAGTGCAATGTTACCCTTACCCTAAATAAAATAAAATATATTTCTGTAGAGATCAAGAATACCAAAGTGGCCACTAGAGAAATACATTACATGGTTCAAAGTGAATTTGCCTTCCCTTCACCATAATGGAGTGTCTTCTTTCAAAACATTATAATATATATATAATCTCAAGATATCAGCATCATCTTCTTTTCTCATTTCAGTATTTAAAAAATGGCCAATAAAACTGCCTATGAGCTGGTTTTGTTGTTGTTGTTCTTAAATCTTGCTATATCTGTTTTCAGCTGAAAGTATTATGTTGCCTTTCATTCAGCTTTCACAAGAAACATAAATTCACTGATTAAAGATGAAATCATACATATTCTTGTCTTCCAAAAACACTGCCTAATGTACTTAAAATTCTTTTCATTGGGGGGCCGGGTAGTGCACAATGGAGCCAGTCTATGCAGGTGGAGGGGTGAATTGTGGCCACCTTGTGGCTAATTGCTATAGGGACAAAGGCAGAATGACCTCCAGCCCCTGGCATCTATAAACTTGCTTCTTACTCTGAATTTATTTATGAGCGCAGTAATTGGGCATTGACTGAGCAAAACTGTACTCTCCATAATTCGAAGTGAGGAAGCAGCTCTGCTTTGGAAAGTTCCACAGTCACTACCTTTCTCAAGTTGCACAGCTTGTGGTGTTCGTTGCAATCTCTGGGGAGCATTTAAAAGCAAATTCAATTTCCTTTTCATGGCTGCTAGGGATGTAAATTATAGAATAGCCATGAGTTATTTGCTCATGGTCTGAAATAAGATGATGTTGTGTGCAAATGTGTAATGTGGTCATCCTAAAATAAATTCATTAGCTTCTAAATGTCAGAAATGGCAAATGATGTGCCCCTGTAAAAAAGGAACTAGTCTGGGAAATAAAAAAAAATTGGCTTTCTACCAACTACACTCATCACCAACTAGATGTGCGAATTTAACTCTTCCTGTTTTCTTATGACTAAAGCAAGAGGCAACAAAATAAGTAGGTTTTGATATATTTATTTAACTGTGGATCCCTTTTTATTTTCAGAAAAAGTTTTCGGAACCTATATGCACCAACCCAATCAAATAGCAGAAAGGCCAGAGATACCCACCACTACTATCCCCACCATCCAAACCTCTTTAAGCCACCTCCACTAAATCCTGGCATCAGCTGATGACCACTGGAAAAACTGATATGCAGGATCCCTTGTATCCGAAGTGTCCAAACAGACAAAGATTTTTTAAAAAGGAAAACATTTTGCAAAGATGCTTTATAGACATACTTCCAACCTCTTGGCTTAGAAAACACTAAGCTCATGAAGTAATTAGAGAACAATCTAGTTGTCTACATTAAGCCATGTCTCTCCACTGCAGAATACAAGAGAAGGTTCTTTGAAGAGCACTAGATGAATTGCTCTAACAAAGTACCTGAAGTGCTGTGGCTTGAGCAACCTTACCGATTGCCTCCCCAACTTCTGTCCCCACTGACATTATAGTGGCTTGGTGCCAGCTGGGCAAAGCACACAGGGAAGGCCTATTATCTAGTGATCTCCACTCAAAACTGGACTTGTGCCTCTTTTAAACACAGCTCATGCCTTGCTCAAGTGACAAAAGCTGCCTTTTATTACTGCCTTCTTTCTTGCATGAGTGATAAAATGTGTTTGCATTTGCCCTTTATCCCTGAAACCTAATTATTAAGCAATCTAGAGTGGGAGACATCATTTTCTCTTGATGGGCTCTGAGGCCCCAAAGGAGAACTTAATATGAAAACAAAATCAACATTTTTATCTTGATGGAAATTGGCAAAATATATTGATTTAGGCAGATACCTACTGTTGAAGAATACTAAAACTGTTTTTGAAAAGCTACAATTCATTTAATAATCAATTCAAGCAATTTTTAACAAATATAAACTGTGGTTCAGGCACTATTGTAGGTAGGGCATTGTGAGAGCCCACAAGTCATTTACCCAAGTCCCTTACTCCCACTCATGAAATAAATGAAACACAGCATGGTAAGTACAACAATTAAGAGATAGCATTCACAGTTAGGGCTAGAAAAGTTAGGAGGCATGATTCCTGAACTAGATTACAAAGGATGATATAATGAACATTGTTTTCCTTTTGGTCATTGTGGCAGAAACTACTATCACTTCTATTATTTGGAGGAACATGGCCACATGAAAATATTTTTAATTGATTAATTTATTTATTTTACATTCCTGCCAAAGTTTCCCCTCCCTCCTCTCCTCCCAGTCCCTCCCCACTCCCCCTTCTGTTTCCACTCCCCAATCTACTCCTCCTCCATTACTGTTTAGGAAAAGGCAGGCCTCCCATTGATGTCAACAAACATGGCATATCAACTTGCAGTAAGACTAAGAACCTGCCCATATGCTAAGGCTGGGCAAGGTGACCCAGTATGCAGAGTAGGATCCCAAAAGTCAGTAAAAGAGTCAGAGACAGGCCCTGATACCACTGTTAAGAAGCCCACAAGAGAACCAAGCTACACAACTTTCACATATACGCAGAGTGCCTAGGTCAGTACCATGCAGGCTCCCTGGTTGTTGGTTCAGTCTCTGTGAGCCCCCATGAGCCCAGGTTAGTTGATTCTGTGGGTTTTCTTGTGGTGTCCTCTGGCTTCTACAATCCTTTCTCTCCATCTTCTGCAGGATTCCCTGAACTCCAACTAAATGTTTGGCTGTGGGTCTACATCAATTTCCATCATTTGATGGGTGAAGCAAGCCTCTCTGATGACAATTGGTCACAGGAGATGGTCACTTCAGGCTAAGTATTTGCTATTGCTAGGTGTCTTAGCTGAGGTCTTCCTTGTGGATTCCTGGGAGATTCACTTGCACCAAGTTTTTTTTTTTAACCTAACCCTGAAATGTGCCTCCCTTTCCAGTAGTCTCTACAGCCCCCAAACTCATTTTCTTTCAGCATCCATCATCTGGGTGAATCAAAAAGACTCCAAAGACCTAGAGGATTCAGAAAACAGTAGAAGCCAGGGCCCCTGAATCTTTGGACAAAGCATCATCCAGTCCCAGCTGTTGGGGGTTATTTAGAGATAGTTATAATTCCAATAACCAAGCATTAGTGACAATGCAAAAGTTTGCTACCCACAATTTAATTAGGAGGCAATGGATAATTTTTGAATGGCTTTATACAAGAAAATAAATGACCAGTTTCTTAGTTATAAAATAGGACTCAGCTTGCACTGTGGAACATAGATTGGGAGATAGGACAAGAATAGAAGCAGAAGCAGAGATAACAAAACAATGATTGGAACCATAAGGCAAGAAGGGTGTGTGTTTGAATTTGCTAATTAGCAAACAAGAAAAATACACTATTAAAAGACCCCCTAGAACATGAATAGGTAAGACTGAGGAGCTATGTGCAACATTTTAATTCCTAGGATTGAAGAAGTTTCACTCACAGGAAATGGAACACAAATAGTCAAGGTCTGTATGAAAGATTATATTAGAGGTAGATACCCATAATACAGCAGGGCATACATAGGTCTAAAAGTCAGAGAAAAGAATGCCGGAACTGGAAATCTGATTTGAGAATCACTTGATTAAATTAACATCAAGCAATCTGATGAGGTGGCCCAAGAAGTATATTTACAATGAGAAGATTAAAACCTAGAGAATATTTAAGACAGAGTGATGGGAGATGTCATTCTGTAAATATGTTTCTCGTATTGGTCAATGAATAAAACATTGTTGGCCAATAGGAAAGCACGATAGGTGGGACTAGGAGACTAGGAGGAGAGAGGAAGTAGTAGGGAGGAGAGTCAAGATGGAGGATAGCGAGAAGAACGCCAGCCCCTCTCTCTGGTAAGATATGACCACGTGGAAGTACTTAGATCAATAGAAATGGATTAATAATTAAGGCAGAGCTAGCCAATAAGAAACTAGTAACTAGTAACTAGCCAACAGAATTATATCTAATACAGTGTCTCTGTGTATTATTTGGGGCTGGCAAGGCAGTGGGACCAGACTGGGAGGAAAAACTACTCTTAACAAAATGGCGTCCAATGCGGACCTGAGAACTTTCACTTAAAATTTGATAAAAGCTTAAAAAGGGATTTTAGAAACAAAAGAACAGAGACAAGCAAGGAGTCTTGGTAGCAGCATTTTCCTCAGTTGGGCTCTGCTTTGCTAGAGACAAGCAGAGA
Source organism: Phodopus roborovskii (assembly GCF_943737965.1). Classification (NCBI taxonomy): domain Eukaryota; kingdom Metazoa; phylum Chordata; class Mammalia; order Rodentia; family Cricetidae; genus Phodopus; species Phodopus roborovskii. The sequence goes on from NW_026126120.1 coordinate 124,634, forward strand.
TTTGTGCATCTCCTTTAAGGGAGGTTTCCTAACTCACCATAAGTGGCAAAAAACCACAAAGCTTTTAAAGAGCTCTGCTAACAACGTACTGGTGTGTATGAAAGCTGGCAATGGCAGTAACCACATCTCCAAGCGGCAGCATGCTGATGGATGGCAGCGTAGACCATGGCAGTGAGCACATCTCTCAGTTCTGGCAGTAAAAGTACCCTCAGCCATCTTGGATAGACCGTGGCTGAAACAGCTGTGACTTTCATTTTAGCAATGTCATTGTTTACCAGATAAAAGACTCGTGGCCAGAAAAAGATAAAGATTTACAATAAAGACAAATTCAGACTAAGAAAAACCTCTAAGGGTTTACACTGTGTTAAAATATACATAGGCTTGGGAGAGAAAAAGAATAAAATGGTTTTAAAAAGAGTAACTGGGTGTGGTGGCACACGCCTTTAATTCCAACACTCAGGAGATAGAGGCAAGTAGATCTCTGTGATTTCAAAGTAAACCTGGTATACCAAGTTAAATCCAGGATAGATAAAAGTTACACAGAGAAACTCTGTCTCATAAAAATGAAAAATAAAAATAAAAGAAATAGAGTAATAAAAAAAGCCACTTAAAGATAGGAAGCACAAAAAGAGTGTGGATACTATATGCTGTTCTGTTATCTTTAAATTATTTGACTGCTGAAGAAATAGCAACAACTGTTAAAACAAATGCTGCTGGATTAATCCAATTTACATATTTTAAAAATGCTTTGGCTCCAAAATTTAAGTCTAAGGACAGGTTACTGAGAGAAAGGATTTCTATTTTTGTTTCCACAGAAAAGAAAAAGCTATGGATTCCTTCCAGACTAACATGGTTTGATCAAGCAAGACCCCCTGAAGCATTGTCCCTGGGACAAGACAGTCTTACAGACCGCTACAGCCAAGATTTCTTTGTCTTCTTAGGATCCCCATGACAGCCACCCCTACCAGCAGGAAGAAGTTTGGAAAGAACAGCTCCCAAATTCCCAAATATTGTCTATAAATGCTTGTTTTCATTTAAATAGGGTTGGTTATAAATGGTTAATGATCACAATCAATCTCTTTTTAATGGTAAAAGGGGGATTATGGTCTAGATATGAATACTTTGTTTTGGAATAGATTTTCATTTATTGATACAATTTAAGGTCAGTTTTGTGATGTGTACATTTCTCCTGTTGTTTAGGTATTGTGTTCATATAGCTCATTTAGAAATGTAATGTATAAATTGGTACAGATTATAGATAGTTACATATGATAGTCAAAACTTAGAGTTAAGTTAATTATGTTTTCAAGATGTATTTGAGATATATTTGAGGTACATAAATATTCTTCAAACCTTTCAAAGCCCTACAGAATATGGCATTTAAAATGGTTTATGGTTTTTCTTAACAGTGAGACACAACTGCTCCTGGCAACGTAACCTGCATAAGAAGAAAAGATGGACATGGAAGAAACTTGTTACGGAGTTTGTTTTCAATATGACAAGACTAACCATTTGGACAAGATACTGCTCTTGTCTGAACTTTTTTACTTTATGCTGTATAAACTGGACATGCAGGACCCACAAAAAAGTGACTGCTGATACAAGATAGACATTGCTACAGGGTTCTTGCTTCATGGAAGAGTCTGCCAGACTTTCTGCAGGACACAGAGAAAAGTAACTGACAAACTACCAATACAGATGGACAGTTTAAAGTTTCCTGCTTTGCTGAGGAGTCTGCCAGACACACTATGGCCTATGGGCTGAAGATGGAACATTATAGAATAACTTCAGGTGACTAAACAAGCGAGTTGTCTCTGTCTTTTTCTAGAGTTTATATATTATCCTTCTGTGGTCTTTGAGGGAGTTGAAGACAAATACTTATGGTTATAGTTTTCCTTAGTTAGAATTACAGATAAGTTACATAGATTTTAGACACACAAAGATAGAATAGATGATAGAATATTTTCTTTAAATCTTACTAAATGTTAATGAACTAAATATTGTTAACTATGATTCTTATTTGATAACTGTTGTGTGATATATTTTGCTATGCTAAGGTTAAAACCCTTCCTTATATTTTAGACAGAAAAGAGGAGATGATGGGAGATATCATTCTGTAAGTATGTTTCTCATATTGGTTAATGAATAAAACACTATTGGCCAATAGGAAAGAAAGATAGGTCGGACTAGGAGACTAGGAGGAGAGAGGAAGTAGTAGGGAGGAGAGTCAAGATGGAGGACAGAGAGAAGAATGCCAGCCCCTCTCTCTGGTAAGATAAGACCACGTGGAAGTACTTAGATTAATAGAAATGGGTTAATAATTAAGACAGAGCTAGCCAATAAGAAACTAGTAACTGGCCAACAGAATTATATCTAATACAGCGTCTCTGTGTATTATTTGGGGCTGGCAAGGTGGTGGGACCAGACTGGCGGGGGGGGGGGGACCACTCATAACAACAGAGTACATAGTGAACTATAAAGGAATGACCTGCAAGGTAGAGGAAAAGCTGAAAGAGAGTAAGAAAAGTGCAAAGAGAGTTTAACTGGGGTTATTAGAAAGTTCAACTACTGAAAAGTAGTTGGCAGCAATAATAGGGAAGAGACAGTAAGGGAGAGAGAAAAGAGGAGACACAGAGACTGAGAGAGTTCTCTGACCTTTCCTACTCCTCATTCATCTGCTAGTGCACACCTGACTGGAAGTCAGAAAGCAGTGGCAGCTATTTACTACAAAACAAAGTTGAATAAATAATGTAAAAAAATGGATCTGAGAATACAACTAAACAAGCTAATCTGATTTCACAGAAAAGGCTCTAATGATACAGTATTAGAGGAGGCTAGGAGGCTGAAATGTAGAGATGGCAGCTATGGGCTTTTTGACAATTCTTTTTAAATAAGAGTGGCTGGAATAAGGAACAGGGATAGATGGATGGATAGATGGATGGATGGATGGATGGATGGATGGATGGATGGATGGACAGATAATTAACCCTGATGATTGATGGTGGTGTTCATGGTATTCATTAAGATCACCCTGAATATTATTAACAGCACTAAGGCTAACACTTCTGGTATATCCTTAACAGGGAGAGTATTGAACTGTACAGACTCTCTCAAGGATACTTGCTAGATTAGCCCTTACCTCTACTACACAAGTTACAACATATTCAAGGGTAGCTGGCATGCCTCCAAACAGATGAACTTGAGAAGTACTGAGCAAGTCTTGTTCTGCACGTTAACATCCTACTCATGGGCATTTATTAGGTGGTCAGTTCTCTTGTCCATGGACTCCTATAGGGAATGAATTTGTAATTGGATTTTTCTCTCTCTGAATTACCACAGCTAGTTTTTTTTTTTTTTTTTTAATATGAGTGGAGACTGCACTTACAACAACCTAAGACAGACTCAAGTTGTTTTTATAGAATAAGTGTGTCCCCATTGCTGGCCTAGTTCAACATCAGTCACAATGACATACTAGAAGCATTCTGAGAATAGAGGAAACTTCAATATGAAACAAACCACATGCTCATTGTAAGAGGAGGGAAGCAATATATAGTTCCTTATCACATTAGATACTATATGATAATAGTTGGGCAGTATAATCTATATAGGTCCACAGCAGCTGCTCTCACATGCAGAAGCTACTCACAATGATAACAACTTACAGGTTTGGTTTTGTGTTTGGTTGGTTGGTTGGTTTTGTTTTGTTTTTTGTTTTTATAGACAGGATTTCTCTGTGTAGCTTAGGAACCTATCCTGAAACTCAATCTGTAGATCAGGCTGGCCTCAAACTCACAGAGATCCACCTGCCTCTGTCTTCCAAGTGTTAGGATTAAAGGCATGTACCACCACTGCCAGCCATCTTACAGATTTGGGACACCAATGTACAAAGTGACCTTCCAAACTCAGAACTGTGGGGAACACAAAAGATAAAACACATTTATTATACAAACAACTAACTAGTCATTAATTCCATAGATTTGTCAACAATAATTCTTTTTATTTCTTATTTTACAAATCGATCCCAGTTCCCTCTTCCTCCCCTATACTCACCCCCTCCCGGCCCTATCAAATTCCCCATCCACTCCCCAGGGAGAGTGACACCTTCCAGGAGGGATCAACAAAATCTGTCAATTCATTTGCGGCCTAGGTCCTCCCTCCTGTCTCTAGGTTAAGGGAGTGTCCTTCCATGGAGAATGTGCTCCCAAAGTCCTTTAGTGCACCAGGAATACATCCTGGTTCCACTGTCAAAGGTCCCATAGACTGCCCAGGCTTCTAACTGAGACACACATTCAGGGGGTCTGGGTAGGTCCTATGCTGTTTTCCCAGCTATCAGTCTGGGGGGGGGGTCCATTAGCTCCCCCTTGTTCAGGTCAGCTGTCTCTGTGGGTTTCTGCAGCCTGGTCTTGATCCCTTTGCTGATCACTTTTCCTTCTCTGCAAATGGATTCTAGGAGTTATGCTCAGTGTTTAGCTGTGGATGTCGGCTTCTGTTTCCATCAGCTACAAGATGAAAGTTCTAGGATGGCATATGAGGTAGTTATCAATCTCATTATCAGGGAAGGGCATTTAAGGTAGCCTCTCCACTATTGCTTAGATTGTTAGTTGGGGCCATCCTTGTAGGTCTCTGTACATTTCCCTAGTGCTAGATTTCTCTTCAAACCTATAATACTTCCCTCTATCATGGTGTCTCTTTTCTTGGTCTCCTCTCTTCCTCCCCTGACTCAATGTTCCTGGTCCCTCATGTTCTCCTCTCCCCTCCTCTTCTCCCCTTCTATTTCTCCTAACTCCCCCTCTATTCACTGCCACCCTCCCAATATGCTCAGGAAATTTTTTCCTTAGCTTCTTCTGTGGGAGACCATGTATGTCTCTCTTAGGGTCCTCCTTGTTTTCTAGCTTCTCTGCCAGTGTGAATTGTAGGCTGGTGATCCTTTGCTCATGTATATAATCCATATATGAGTGAGTACATACAATGTTTGTCCTTTTGTGACTGGGTCACCTCACTCATGATGGTTTCTTCTAGTTCCATCCATTTACCTTTACATTTCAAGATCCCATTGTTTGTTTGATTAGTACTCTATTGTGTAAATGTACCATATTTCCAGGTTGTTTCCAGGTTCTAGCTATTACAAATAATGCTGCTATGAACGTAGTTGAATAGATGCCTTTGCTGTATGGATGTGAATCTTTTGGGTATATGTCTAAGAGTGGAATTGCTGGATCCTGTGGTAGATTGGTTCCCATTTTCCTGAGGAGCCACCATACTGATCTCCAAAGTGGCTGTACGAGTTTACACTCCCACTAGCAGTGGAGGAGTTTTCCCCTCTCTTCACATCCTCTCCAGCATAAGCTGTCACTGATGTTTTCGATTTTAGCCATTCTGACAGGAGCAAAATGGTATCTCAGAGTTGCCTTGATTTGCATTTCCCAGATGGCCGAGTATGTTGATCACTTTCTTAAGTTCCTTTTAGCCATTTTGGATTCTTCTATTGAGAATTCTCTATTCAGTCTGTACCCCACTTTTTCATTGGATTATTTGGTAGTTTGTTGACTAGCTTCTTGAATTCTTTGCATATTTTAGAAATCAGCCCTCAGTCAGATGTGGGACTGGGGAAGATCTTTTCCCACTCTGTGGGCTGCATTTTGTCTCATTGACTGTGTCCTTTGTCTTACTGAAGCTTCTCAGTTTCAGGATGTCCCATTTATTAATTGTCAGTCTCAGTGTCTGTGCTACTGGTGCTATGTTCAAGAAGCAGTCTTCTGTGCCAATTCATTCAAGGGTACCTCCCACTTTCTCTTCTAAGAGGTTCAGTGTGGCTGGGTTTATGTTGAGGTCTTTGATCCATTGGACTTGAGTTTTGTGCATGGTGATAGACATGGTTCTACCTGCAGTTGTTTACATGCCATCATCCAGTTGTGCCAGCACCATTTGTTGAAGATGCTTTCCTCCTTTCATTGTATACTTTTAGCTGTTTTATCAAACATTAGGTGTTCATAAGTGTTAATATCAGAAAATTCAATTCGATTCCATTGGTCTACCTTTCTATTTTTGTGCCAATACCAAGCTGTTTTCAGGACTATAGCTCTATAATAGAGCTTAAAGTCAGGGATGGTGATGCCTGCAGAAGTTCCTTTATTGTACAGGGATGTTTTGGCTATCCTCGGTCTTTTGTTTTATCATATAAAGCTGAGTATTGTCCCTTCAAGGTCTGTCAAGTATTGTGCTGGGATTTTGATGGGGATTGCATGCATCTGTAGATTGCTTTTGGCAAGATTGCCATTTTTACTTTGTTGGTCCTACTTATCCAAGTGCATGGGTGATCTTTCCATTTTCTGACATCTTCTTTAATTTCTTTCTTTAAAGATGTAAAGTTCTTATTATATAGGTCTTTCACTTGTTTGGTTAATGTTACCAAAAGATATTTTATGTTCTTAGTGGCTATTGTAAAGGGTGATGTTTCTTTGATTTCTTTCCCAGCCCCCTTATTGTATGTATATAGTAGGGATACTGATTTTTTTTTCAGTTAGTCTTGTATCCTGCCACTTTGCTGAAGGTGTTTTTCAGCTGTAATTGTTCCCAGGTAGAGTTTCTCAGATCACTTATGTAAACTATCATATCATCTGCAAATAGTGAAAGTTTGAATTCTTACTTTCCAATTTGTATCCCCTTGATCTCCTTTTGTTGTCTAATTGCTCTAGCTAGAACTTCAATTACAATATTGAAGAAATATAAAGACAGTGGACATCCTTGTCTTGTTCCTGATTTTAGAGGAATAGCCTTAACCTTCTCTCCATTCAGTTCGATGTTGGCAGTTGGTTTGCTTTATATTGCCTTTATTATGTTTAGGTATGTTCATGTTATCCACAATCTCTCCAAGACCTTCATCACAAAGGGATGTTGGATTTTGTCAAAGGCTTTTTCCGCTTCTAGTGAGATAATCATAGGGTTTTTCTTTTTCAGTTTGTTTATTATACTGATATATTTTTGTATGTTGAACCATCCCTGCATCCCTGGGATGAAGCCTACTTGGTCATGGTGGATGAGTTCTCTGATGTGTACTTGGATTCAATTTGCCAGTATTTTGCGTCAATGTTCATGAGGGATATTGGTCTGTAGTTCTCTTTCTTAGTTGTGTGTTTGTGTGACTTTGGTACCAAGGTAATTATAGCCTCATAAATCAACAATACTTCTGAAGCAGACTTTACTTTGTTTATTATAAACCCCAAAAACACAGACAAAAGGGTCCAAGTCTCTGCCTTCAGCATGCAATATATTCATATGTGTGGCATCTATGTTGAAATGCATACCTATGTCATATAACCTGGACATCATAGGACAGTGAAGTTTAACTGTTGTGACACACTTTCTACAGGACTACTCTCCTCTTTGAACTGTTAGGGATTCTAATAACTTCCACCTCAAATGTTGACTTACTGTTAATAGTTAAATAAGATGTCAAATTTATAAATCCTGTGTCTTAGAGAAGTGCGTGTAGATTTTAAAGATGCTTCCTTGGTTCTAGAGACTTTACTGTCATTATTTGACTTACTCATCCCTACAGCACTAGAAGCTAATATTGAATACAATATCCAAATTGGACAGAGAAGGAAAATAAGACTAACAGAGACAAGGTTGCTTTCTAAAGCGATATAAAGCTAAGAATCAATCTCAAGTCCATCTGGTGCCAATGTTTTTGCTTTTTCCGTATGCCTTTTTTAAGTGACTTTCAAATCACTCATTTTAATGTTCCATTCTTATCAAAGGAAACACCAGTAAGTGCTTCTAATGTACACCTATTTTCTTCCATCTTCTATTTAGTTACACTTGTTTTATGAACTAAACCTTAAAAACTCCTTCCTACTCCACAATCAATGAATACTAAATGGATTGAGCATCTGCCCTCAGCATTATTATTCTAGATAGGAATATGATTACCAAATTCATGCCTGTGAGTTCACCTTTCAACATTCATTTAATCAAGATAAGTAATTACCCTAGCGGGCAGTAATTAGGTAATTAGTAAAACTAGTTAATACAAATAGCATATTAATATAACCAAATAAATGCTAGTATAATTTTTATAATTATTGTGGCATATAGGTCTAACTGATTTTTTTAAGTAAAAGACACATAATTTCTGGGCTATGTATTGTACAATTTCCACTTGCATGTGGGAATGCCTTTTGACATCTGTGACCCTGCAGAGTAAAAAGGAGATTGAGACAATTATCTCGGGTACTGAAGCAAAAGCCTGCTTGCACTAAAATTATCAGCCTAGACTTTGCCTGATTTTCTCTAAATGGTTCCTCCATTTTTTATATAAAAAAGAGCCACCTTATAGCACTGCACCTAAATAGCTTTCTCTGCTTAGAAAATGAAAGTACAGCATTATAGGAACAATTTATCCTGGACAGACAAACAACTATGCACATTGGCAAAATAGTGTATAAATTTCCCCCAAGAGAAAAGATTTATCTTTAGCAACACTACTCTGTAGCTTCCCCACCCCCATACCAACATGGAAAACCTAAGCCAAGTGTAATGAAGAAACTTCCAGGAGAAAAAGTCAGAATCTCTTGATATGACAGCATGCACACACACACACACACACACACACACACACCTCTGTATTTTCAGGAGTAGATACTATATCACCATAGTCATCTCACCATAGTCATCATATCCTGTGACAGCTTTGCTTGAAATAGTTACCAATCTTAGCAAAATCTTCAGATAGGTATTGGTCCATATACAGGACAAACAACAACAATATGGGAGCAATGTCTATAGAAATATCTCATCTCTTCCTAAACATGAACTGCTGATGATTGATTTCCATGCATTCAGAAAGTCTATGGGCCAGCAAGGATCAATTAATGCCCCAAATCCTAGAATGTCAGCTGCGTAAGAAACAACTTCCAAGGTCATTACCAGGCTCTCTTAATTGAGGTTAACCACTTAATATTCCATTCAATTCATTTTATTGTTGTCCATGAATATAACATAATGTATTTGGTGTCCAGACCTTCTTTTAATGCAGGAACTCTAGCTCAGTCAATTATCTTCCCATGCTTGAAATCTTGTTTATTAATTTGCTTGGTAGTAATTTTCCTTAAGGGCCATCTTTACCTTAACTGCATATATTATAATACATCACAATTCAAGTAAAACTTTTTTCTTTCTTAAAAATACAAATTTGACTATGGTTGGTGAGTCAGTCGACTGCAATGTCTCTAAAATTAGGTGGCCTCTTCTATACAATCCAACCTCATTAACTTTGGCCCAAGCCTTACTGATATGCAAAGCAACCTGAAATCTTGCCTGGCTTTCCAAATCCAAGAAGCTAAATTTTCATACGAGCTTTCTGTCATTGTTTCCAAGAAAAGTAATCATTTCTCAAACTATGAGCTATTCGTTTGAATTTCCAGTCTGTAAATTGTGAAGAAGGCGTATGAATATGAAACAAGAGAAGATAAATTGCAAATTGGAGCTAAAGAGAAAATAAATACAAGATCTTAGTGGATTCTAATTGTTTTCCACATATCATAGGAACAGCTATTATCCTCCCTTCTAAATTTATGTCATCTGTGCGTTTATCTATATTCCTATTTGTCTGTCATCTATCTGTCTTCCACCTGCTTGTTAGTGTCTATTTATTTGGCATGGCAAGTTGTGCTGTCTTTGTCTGCAAAGAAGAAAAGAAGGGGAAAATGATGACAAATCTTGGTGTAGCATGAATAGCAACGAGGTAAGGCTGATGCCTGATGTGCGGATGAATCCTGTAAATGAAGTGGCCCTTGAATTAAATTAATTTAAAATCTGGCAAATATTACCCGGCATGTTTGTCAATGTGCTGTATAATTATTAATTTGTTCATTGAAGCAACTGTATAAATAAATAGAAAGCAGAATGTCATGATTAAGCAAGCATTGAAAATTCCAGGGTCAAGGAGCCCTGCAATACAGAGATCTCAATAGCTTTCCTGGGCCCTACTTTCACATCTCCTCGCAAAGCCACACGTCGATAACAGCAAATTAATTGGCCCACATTTAGATGCCAACAGGGCTTTTGTATTCTCAGTGCACATTTTTGTCTTCTTGGAGTGAGATGTTAGTAACAGGGGTTTTAATATTACCCCTAGGGGAGCACCAGAAAATCTTAACAATTTCCTTCACTGGAGTATTTTCATTAGCGCTAAATGCCGTGCAATTTACATTTGAAATCAGGTGTAGGGGCAAGCAGAACGTGACAAGACATGGTGCTGTGGTGCCTTTTTTTGCTGTTCTTCCAGTGTTCTTTATTTACTGCCATGAGGTCTCAGAATAAAAGCATATACATTGAAAATGAAATGTTTCTAGATTTCTCTTTGCCCTTCCTTTTAAGTGATGGGAATTCTATTTTCCTCAACCACTCAAAGCATATTTTACCAAGATAAAGGAATACTTTTAAAAAAAATAACAATAATGCATCCAAAGCAGAGTGACTACCATCACGTGACACCCATGAACAAAGATCACAGGAAAAGGACAAAATCCTGTGAAGAAGGAGCAAGATGAAAGCTAATTTGAACACTCTTGGCTTCTGAGTTCATGTCTATGCAGCTCAATTACATAACGAACTCTAACTTCAAATAATGAAGTGCTTATTTAGCGCTATTTTTATTTTAAAATATAAACTTCAAGTAGAATTTGTATTGAGGATGTTAGGGTGAACTAAACTAAACTTTGGCTAATGTCATTTCACTTCAACAAAAATACTTTATAACTCTCCTGGAATGAAGAAAAATTTGCATATATGTTAAATTGGGGCACCAATATTGCCATTATTTTCACAGTATCCATTTATGGTGTGTGCTTGTTTGTGTAGTTTTTGTTTTGCTTTGGATTTGGGTTTTGTGTTTTGAAATAGTGTGTCAGTACACAGCCTCGGATGGTCTTAAACTTATGACCCTCTTGCCTTAGCATCTGGAATACTGTTGCCCATGATTTACCTAGTATCTCAGCTCCTAAATGCTTTAGTTGAGCTTCTAAGTCCAATAAGGAAGGTAAAGCTAGAAGACTATAATACCTGGAGTATAAGAACCACTTTTTGTGTCAAGGACGGTTCTAGGTTCTGTACACTACTCCTAGGCCTAGAAGGATGGGTCTGTCATCCTCAATTTTACAGATGTTAGAACTGAAGAACAAACATATCTGCAGAAATTGAAGAACTATTTTCTTATTGTATCTATCAGACGTTCATACCAACTGCCATGGCATTCAAAGAACAAATAAAAGTCCAGCTGATGCTAGGCAATGGTGGCCTATGCCTTTAAACCCAGCCAGCACTCAGAAGGCTAGGGTGGATAAATCTCCAAGTTTGAGGACAGCCTGGTCTACAAAAACAGTGCAGTTACACAGAGAAACTCTGTGTAAACAAAAACAAAAAAGTTCAACTGATAACTTTAGATATTAGCCAGAATTTACTCCTTAGTTGTGATAGACTCAGGACAGTCTCTGGATATGTGAAAGGTGAAGCTAGTCTCCAAATTTAGCAGAGTGTAAAATATATGTTTCCCATTTATAAGTATTAGTTTGCCTGTTGTTATGCTAACAAATTAATGAGTTGACTTCATTATGGCCTCATGTTCTCAAAAATGCCCTAAAAGTGGACAAGGGCAAGATAAAACATCTAGAGACAGAGAATTTTCTATGACAGGAGTTATCATCTTTTTGCATATCAAGAATACTTTTTTAAAAATCCCCAATAACAAGCCACACCATACATTAAGTCAAAATCTCAGAGCTGGTCCTCAAGAATCAATAAATGCTAATTTAAACCAGTAAACAAAAATGTTGATCTGCTTTAGGATCAATACAAAAGAAATGTATAATTTATAATGATTGAGGCATAACTATTCACAAATCCCCCTGGATCTAGGTACCATGCTGTGAGAGTCAGAAAATGTCAATCAACTCTGCTACACTATCATTTCTATGATTTGGGGTAAATTCCAGAACCTTCTAATGTCTTGGTTTCCTCTTGATAAAATAAAACCATACTTGTCATTCCTTGAAGAGAAAGCAGTATGTCAAACAAAACTATTCAAGCTTTAAGCATTTCTTCCTGTTCCCAGGCCTGTAAATTGTAACCAGTCACTGCTAAAACTAGACATAATGCCTTCCCCCAGCCACAGTTTATCTAAGTCACACTGAACTTTGTACCACCAGGGACCAGGAGCCAATTAGCATTTAAACTATACCCAGAAGTCTTCCCTCAGCTGTCAGCATGTTTCTTTCCCAACCACTGCTAAAACTACTTTTGAGGAAAACACCTCATTTTGCCTCAGGATCAACCAGCTCATCTTCCAGGTCGTTCTTTTTTGCCTTTGTTCTTTCCTGTAGTCTGATTCTATCAACATTTTTCCTACGAAAAACAAACAAAAGGATAAAAAAAAAAAAAAAAAAAAAAAAAAAAAAAAAAAAAAAAACCTCCTTCAGATTGTTTTCCCCCTTGATCAGAACAAAACAGACAGAGCAAATTGTAGACTTAAGATTTGCCTTTTGCTTGATTTTGTTTTGTTTTGTTTTGTTTTGTGGAGTTGGAGATTGAATCCAAAGTCTCAACTGTAGAAATGTAGTAGGTAATTGCTCTACCATCAAACTTCATCCCCAGCCCTGAAACTTATCTGGAACAAATTCTACATTTATTTCTCAAGTCTACCTCTTAAGAGCATAGATAATTTCCTCAGCAGCTTGACTTCCTCATCCGAGAGATGGATATATGTATGTATGTATGTATGTATGTATGTATGTATGTATGTATGTATATGTATATATATATATATATATATATATATCCAAATTGTCAAATAATATCAAAGAGCAAATTTAAAGCTTTTAAAATTAAGGTGGGGACAGGTGGATCGCTAAGGCTCACTAGCCAACCAACTGAGGCAAGTCTGTGAGCTCCAGGCTATACGAAATCTTGTCTCAAAAAGCAAAGTGGATGATACCCAAAGGGAAAAAAATCCATGATTGATCTCTAGCACACACATACACAAATGTGCATGTGTACCCACACACAAGGCTTTTGAAATTAGAGCTATGTTGCTAAGTTTAAGGTTTTTAAACTAGTGTATGTGTGGCAGAGGAAGGGATATGTACCTGTGTGTGCAATGCCCAAGGAGTCCATAATGGGACAGCAAATCCCCTGGAGTGGTAGTTCCAGGCGATTGTGACCTTCCTGATAATCGTGGTGGGAACTGATCTCTGATCATTTGCAAGAGTAGTATATGCTTTTAACCACTGAGCCATCTCTCCAGCCCTTATGTTGTTAATTTCAAAATAATCATGAGATCTCCATAATAACACTTTTTCCAATTCCTTCCATCAATATCTTCCTTAATCATTTAAACGATTTCTTTTTGTTTCTGAGATTATAATTACTTGCAACATTCCCCCTCCCCTTCTCTCCCCCTAGTCCCTCCCATGTGCCCCTTGTGTGGCCTCTTTTTTTTATTAATTCTGTTACATGAACTCGTGTGTATGGTCAGGTCATATGTGTGTGTGTGTGAGTGTGTGTGTACATATACATATGCATAAAGAATATGTATTCCAACTGCTCAGTCTATATCATGTTATATATGCACATACTAAATAAATAAATGTTTAATAATTTAATAAAACCTGAGCCAGGCACTGGTGATGCACGCCTTTAATCCCAGGACTCAGGAGGGAGAGGCAGGCAGATCTCTGTGAGTTTGAGGCCAGCCTGGTATACATGGTGAGTTCCAGAACAACCATAGCTTCCCAGAGAAGACCTGTCTCAAAAAAAAATCTAATGAAAACTGAAACAAGACTAAGTTATTTCTTTGTATTGATTTCCTTTTCTATTTTTTCTTAATTAAACATAGTCAAATACACATAATAAAGAGATTAAAACTCCCAGTTTATGAGAGTTTGGGCTATTTTCAAGATCAGGGGCATTTTGAATGGTTATTGCAAATTCCCAGTTATACTGCTATAATCATGAAATTAGAACACACAGACAGAGACATGTATACACACACACACACACTCAGGTAGTGAATCTTGAACTTACAGTCTGTCACATACTAAAGAAACACTCTAACACTGAGTTACATGATAAACTCTGAACCTATTTTGGTTAGGGAATTGTAAGTATTTCACAGACTCAGCCATGAGCCAAAACTGCTGTACTTTTCTTTGTTTAAATCATGATTGCTGGGGCTGGAAAAATATCTTAGTGGTTAAGAGGACATCCTGTACTTCCAGAAGACCTGAGTGCAGTTCCTAGCACCCATGTTGGCCAGGTCACAACTGCATGTAACTCCAGCTTCAGGGCATCTAGTGCTCTCTTCTGGCTTCCAAGGGCACCTGCAAGAATATGGTCCTCTTTTATCATAAGTAGAGTACTACTCTTGGAAAGTGTTCCATCTAGTAGCTGCCAGTTTTATACTGTACCAAAACAGTCACGTGGGTCAATGAAACAAAATAGGAAAAGCCAAACAAAAGTGCACTAAATTACTGTCATGTGATCTTTCGCAAATATACAAGCATACTGGGAAACCTGGAATGAAATGAGAGCAACATCTATCACCCTGCAGAAAAATCAACTTGAATTTTAGTTTCATTAGAGTCATCAAGAGGACTCAGTACAACTCAAATCAGTAGTTTCCATCTGTACAATTTATTAGAGGGTCTGGGGTAGGGCCCTAGAATTTATTGCTCATAAGTTTCTAAAGTATACTGCTACTGCTGGTCCACACTTCCATAATCCCTCACCCAAATAAACTAAATCAAAATTTTAAGGAAGAAAGCCAAGCATCACTCTGGTGGTTTTTTTTGTTTGTTTGTTTGTTTGTTTTTAGATTTTCAAGGTCATTCCATTCTACAGCCCAAAGTAGGAATTGCTGACTTGAGGCTTCCATGACACTTCCCTAGGGCTAATGATAAAAAGAAAAAAAAAACATAAAGTTCAGATAAATATCCATGTTGACATCTGCTATATCTATAGCATCGACTCTCCAAGGGAAACAGGGCTAGTGGTTCCGATAATGGACTTAGTACAGCAGTATGCTGGTAAATCAGCTCTCAAAAAGAGGCATGATTTGTAGCACTTGTGGGGCTTTACAGTGGAAAAGCTCTCTGTACAGCTGATTTCAAGCATCCAAATGGACAAGGCCTCCGTGAATGCCTAGAAGAGAGGCAGGCAATTGGCCCTCACAAGCTGGTACAAGCTGGCTTGTTGTAGTAGCAATGACCTCATCACAATGATTGTCTGCTATAGTTTTGGCTACAGATCCAGCTAACTAGCACCCCTTGTTTATCAGCCTTGTTCCTGATCCTTCTTGGTCACTCTGAGAACTATACAATACTTTCTAGTAAGTCAGTGAGCTCAACCCAAACATATTTCTATTGCCTAAAGCTCATAACCCTGCCTTTCTAAAGACTGAATGTGGAGGTTAAGAACATAAAACCTAGAGTTTAACCTCCTGCAGTCCTACAAAAGATTTTAAGAAATTTGCATCTGAAGAGGATGAAACTCTTAAAGAAATGCTCCTCAAATTTTAATGAGAATCACCTGGGGATCTTGTTAAACTGCAGCTCCTCATTGCTTAGGACTCAACAGAAACAGAAAATTGACATTTCTCACAGCCCCCTGCAGATGTTGCTGGTACTGGCCCAGGAGCATACCATGGGGGAAATCCCAGAAGTACAACATAAACACCGAATAGTAGAGACTCGGGTGTGGACTCTTGCAGGCACCCCTAACTTCAAGCTACATAATGACTTGCCTACCCTCCTTTTTTTCTGATCAGTGTCCTAGAACCTGGAATATCTGCCCCTGGTGACAAAGATAGGGCTGCTATGACAGTCTCTCTCTAGATGGCTGAGAATTCCAGGCCAATACCACCTCACCATGTCTAACCACCTTTCTAAGTACTAGCACACAGGCCATAGATTCACGTATTCAAGCATGCAAAATTTCTTTATTTGTTGTTGTTTGGGTTTATTTTTATTTTGCATTAGTTTTCAAGGTAACATGTTACCTTGTAATCCAGGCAGGCCTCATACTCTCCACCTCCCTCTCTCTGCCTCTGCAGTCTTGGGATTTCAGGTATGTATCACCACACCTGAAAATCAATAATATTTATTTAACTTATTTTTAATGTTCCTCCCTAAGTTTAGATAATTCTTGATTCACCATCTATGTGTTTTAGCTAAACTGAATTGGGAACATTTACAATGTCATCATATGAGGACTGGATTTAGTGCATGTAATACAAAGTTAAAGGTCAAGTGAATCTGTGCCAGCAAGGTAATGTTCCAAACCTGCCAGCAGCTTGGCTGAGGGAAACTGTGAGTTGATAATCTGTCAACTCAAGCTGTCAATCAAAGCCTGTTATTACTATTATACCATCCATCTGACACTAGATCAATAGGATAAGCACTTTCTGATGTAAGATCAATGGAATGACTAAGTTTGGGGTGACAGGTAAACAATTGCCTTTCTGTCCTAGGTATGTGAATGTTATTACCAGGAACATCAACTCAAAATAAAATGATAAACCACTTCCTGCACGTTGTTGTGAAAGAAATGTTCAAATCCCCAGAAATTCTTGATGTGCCCACCTACAAAGATAGAAAAAGTAAAGTGTGTTTTTTATTTCTATGATTTATAAAGTACTCACTTTGCAACTGAGATCATAGGGAAGGAACATGCCACAGACTCAAAGTCACAAGCTAACAGTTGAGCCCCCAGAGTTGATAGGATAAGGGGTTTCTAGTCCTGCCAAAAAATTGAAAGAAGGTAAAGACATTCACATGAACTGTGCACTGTGCAACACATTTTTTCCCGCTTTCCTAGCTTTGGCAGTTTCAGGTGCTTGAACAGTTTGTATCTTGGAAGTTCAGCGATGAATTTTAGTCAAGACAGAAGAGGCAAGGAAATCCATATTAGTTTTCTTTCAACTCTCAGAATCCACATAACACTCACATGCTGTCCACCAGAGAACAGTACTGTGTGTGTGTGTGTGTGTGTGTGTGTGTGTGTGTGTGTGTGTGCGCGCGCGCGCGCGCACACACGCGCGCGCCCACTCATGTGTGTATGCATGTACCTGCTCCATCATGCTTTCGGAATTTAAGAGTTTTGAAAATGGGTCACATAGTTGAAATACAAACCTGGGAGTGTCTGGAAGAGTCTGGGAGAGATTAGAGAGATCTTCTTAAAGAAGTAGTATTTAAACTAATGCCTAAGTCAGGAGCGAAATAATCACTAAGCCAAGAGTGAAAGAAGAACTTTCCAAAAAGAAAAAGCATGTCAAGGTATGGTACACACACTCTTCATTCCAGCACTTAGGGGGCAGAGGCAGAAGGATCTCTGCATGTCTGAGACAAGCCAGGGTTACACAGTAAAAGAGAAAAAGAAAGGTGGGGGAGAAAGAAAGGAGGGAGGGAGAGAGCCCACCCAAGTATATGGAACTAGACCTATGATGTAAAAGCACAGAAAGCAAAAGGGAGAGTGGAGTTTGCCAAGACCGCAGAGTGAGGCAGAGGCCAGGGCTACGTGGCCATCCCCAGGCATTCCTCACATATAGACACCTGAGATGACTGATCAATTGCTAGTGTCCAAAGAAAATTTTCATCCCTAAGGATCAGAGCAAAGATTTTGTTAAGAGTCAGCAAATACCACAAAGACAAAGTGGCCTTAGCTCCACTCTGTAATATCCCTGAGCACATGTTGAGGGAGGTAAATGCCCCAGTCTATATCCCATTCCCACTCTCATTTTTTTTCCTATAGCTATTGGGCTTTCTGTATATCTCTCTCCAGTAATGCATCCCAAATCACAGTAAAGCTTGGGTGGGCAGCCAGTGATGGATCTTAGCCACATGAAATGCTTTTTCTGGAGATATCTGACTTACTGGTAATAATGACAGTGATAGGGAAGAATATTTGAAGAGGGGGAAAGAAAAGAACAGTTTGAGGCATACCTTGTTCTAGTCATTCCAACTCACATAGTAGCCTATCAGCCATGCATTATGTATTTGTATTAGATATGCATTGTATGAATACAAGAATTTACATTATGAATTATGAGTGCATCTATGCACTCACATGTGTATAGCCACATCCACACATACAACATCTTAAATGGCTCTCGAACTCTGATCACATACAGAGTTGCACACTCTACTAATGACATTGTGTCTCAGCAATGACCCAATGCCACAGAGCCCTGCAATATATCCAATTTTCAGATAAGTAAATTAAAGCTTAAAGTAAGTTTCCCAAAGCCTACCTTTTCCTTAGTAGTCTCACCCATTTTCCAGCTCATGAAAATTTTACTTCAGTGTCTTCATTATAGAACAAATGTGTTAAGTGCTCTTGATGGGGAAGAAGAAAAGTGATATGTACTCCCAAATGGATCCTAAGTGCCAGGCTGACTCAGCTGGCAATGGAAACCTGCATTTCATCGGGGTGCATTAAAGTTCACAAGGTGAACAATGGAATGACCTTTAATAAAATACTGTCACATGGATCTTGATGAGCCCTTCAGTCCAACAGACTATATTCCTGCCATATGGCAAATAAATCAATCCAAAGCCAAGGGATATGTCAAGAACAAAGCCCTGCTACCATGTTGCAGTCATAAAGCATTCTGTCAAGCAGAGATTCCAAACTAAAGTATAATATGTATGATGATAGACCTGACATGATCTGATCCAGAGAAAAGGGATAAGGTAGAGTGAATGTTCCAGCCATACTCTTACAGTAAGTAAAACATGGATCCTAAAGCAAAGAGCATCCTTTACTCTCATGCCTTTTCAGGTCTACTTACCAAAAAACAGTTTCACTTACCTTTTAAACAGCCAAAAGGCCCCTTTATCATTAAGCAGGGAAGAAATGCCCATTATTTAAAATGCAACCAGAGTGGGATGGATAGCTGCCAAGAAACAGCTCATCCCAAATGCTCAAACCACTTGCAGTGGGCCTGCTACCTACCACAGGAGGCCTGCAAGAGATAATGTAATAGGCAGCCTGTGGGTGGGGCCCAAGAACAGGCACTTCATGTCCTAGATACTGATGTTGGTAGTGATGTTACTGATCCCAAAACTGCACTTTACAAAGCCCCAGAGCAAGCATTGTTAACCCTACCCCACTAGCATTGTCTACAGTTTCCTAAAAGGTAACTGGAATTAGCTTGGACAACAGAATCCTTTAAAATCCTACAACCTAAAAAGTCCTCTAGTCATAATAAAGACCACAGATCCACAGTCAAAAGGCTTCTTCCTAGAGACCACCATCCTCCAACCCCTAATATCCATACCCTCCTGGAAGGGTAGTGATACCCCTTGAGCTGGAGAAAAGCAGGTGAAGCAGCAAGGAGGAAAGCAGTCTAGTTACTTTACAGCCATCACACAGAAATCCCTGGGCCCAGAGCAATGCAAGTTTTTTTTTTTGTTTGTTTGTTTGTTTGGTTGGTTGGTTTGTTGGTTGGATTTTTTTGGGGGGATAGATCACAGAAATCCTAGGAAGATAAAGGTTCTTCCTCCAAGCTACTGTGCCTAGATGTCTGATGATGAACTAACAGCCATCTTTCTTCTCTGCTGATTTCAAATACAGCTTATTGAAACAAGCTTGTGCATAAGTGCCAAAGTAGGGTTTTGTTCCCCAGTAAATGACAAAATAGCTCAACTCAGGAAAATCAGACTTTTACTGGCATCTGATTCTACCAGGATGCCCTATGTCAAATCACATTCCTATCTTGTTTTGCTCTGTCTTCTGTGAATTAACCAGCCCTGGTGTTAAATCAATTGCAAAAATGCCAGGCTGAGTAGTATGCCTGCAACACCAGCCCTTAAAAGAACTTGCAAAGGAAAAAGGGCTACTGTCCAGTGCCTAAGAAAATGGGATTTGGGAGGGACAGAGAAAATCACATATCACCCTGGAGATCTGGAATGAGTGTGACACCCCTTGGGTTTAGCTGAGCCCTGTTAATCCTTCCCACCATGAGTGTCTATCCTGTCAGGCTTTTGTGATTGAGAGCTGCTTAAACAGGTGAGAAAATTTCAGGAAGCTAATATGTCCCATCTAATCAAGGGTAAGTGTTCCCTCTTTGCCCAAGCCCTCTTATTTGCATGAGTACCACATGGTAATGGGTAAATCGTTTTTTTTCAAGGTTGTTTGAAATGCAGGCCCGTAAATAAGTGATCTTTGCTCCATTTCTTCTGAAGGAGAGGTTACCCAGCAAGCCTCAAGATTCATGCCTTCATCAAAACTATTTGCAGCCAGGCCACCTCCTTTAGGAAACCAGCATACAGCAGGCTTATGAACCAAGAGATTATGTGTTCTCACATACCCACATTTACCTTCTGTTTTCGATCTGTAGTCATCAGATTTAGTCACTGTTCACTCTTTTATAGGATGTTTTCCTATTTCTTTGATTTTGTGGCTTTTCCTTCCTCCCTTTGTTCCATGTTTATTATTCATTTAAACAACAACAACTTACCTCTTCTATGTAGCTTGTGGGAGCAGAACTTTGGGCAAAGGGTTTTGTATGTGATCACACTAGGGCAATAGCTTTCCAGGGTGGTCTCTGCACTCACAGAATTGTCACCTGGGGTCTTGTTAGACATACAGATCTGAGAAAAGCAGGGAAGGGAATGAACTAAACATCTGTCTTAGGAATTCCTCCTGAGGATTCTGATGTGTGCTATAATGTGAGTAACATCCTACCTCATGATGTGAGCATAAGAAGTTACAAAAACACAAGTTCATAGTACAGGGTTATCTTGAGCAACAGATATGTTTCCTTTAAGCCTTTATGTTCCTAGACTGAGTAAAACCAAATATGCTACTGTACCAAGTAAAAGACATGAGTTTTCTATTGTTTAAGTTACTTCTTGTGACACTATGCCATCTTATTATGGTGTGTATATTCCTACCAGAATGAGTTAATAGAATTAACCCTTATCAGCTTATGAGAGCCCATTGTTAAATAGCCAATAACTTTCAAGCGATTCAATATCTTTCTTAAATATGTATTTTCAAGCCAGGCATTGGTGGTGCACGCCTTTAGTCCCAGTACTCAGGAGTCAGAGGCAGGCGCTTCTCTGTGAGTTTGAGGCCAACCTGATTATAGAGTGAGGGCCAGAACAGGCTCAAAACCAATACAGAGAAGCCCTGTCTCGAAAAAAAAAAAGATGTATTTTCAGGCCAGGTGGTGGTAGTGCATACCTTTAATCCCAGCACTTTGGAGACAGAGGCAGGTGGGTCTCTGTGAGGAGTTAGAGGTCAGCCTAGTCCACAGAGCTAGTTCCAGGACAGCTAGGACTGTCTCAAAAAAAAAGGAAAACAAATTATTTTCGTGTGTGTGTGTGTGTGTGTGTGTGTGTGTGTGTGTGTGTGTGTGTGAGAGAGAGAGAGAGAGAGAGAGAGAGAGAGAGAGAGAGAGAGTCTGATCCTCTGGTACCAGAATTACAGGCAGTTTTAAACTACCCAATGTGGATGCTGGATTGGAACTCTGATGTCACTTGGCCCTCTTTGCAGCTCTTTGTGGGAACTAGGACTCAGGGAATCAGCAAAAGAAAAGGCTGATGCTCAAAACAATATTGTTGTCATGAATAATAAAGCCCATTGCTTCCTACCCAGAATTTTCACCTTTGCCAGCAGCCATTAATTGTAGCAGACTAACTGTAAGCAGGATAATTAAGGTAGGAATCCTCTCAGAGTTCAGGGAGACCATGGGGATAAATGAGAGATGTGAGCTTCAGGCAGCAGAATCAGCAAGTGTGTGCCCTAGGGAGGATATGGCTCTCCTTCATCGTATTGATGTGAGTTGACATGCTCTACTCCACTCTCTCTGCCAAAGTCTCACTTTTATAACAGTATCACCTCATTCACCAAGATCACAGAGGGATAATGGGGGAGGAAAGAGGGAGCATCTCCTATTCCTAGGCAGTGTCTTAAGAAGTTTGAGGACACATGAAATATATATAATTCATAGGTTGAGGCAAATAGTTCAAGAATGGCATGCAGTACCCAGAAGAGAAAATTGTAAAGGACAACAGGGATAAACAAGGACCAACATCCCAAAGCAACAGCTAGAATAGTAGATCTAATAAGAGAAAATAGGAAAAACAGTTTAGAGAGTGCAGTCATAAAACTCCCATTGGAATGCTCAGCCTCAGAAGTTTTGCAGTAACTCCATGACAAACCACAGCAAAGATAAACATGATCACAATGGCAATGTAATAGGACAACCTTGTTAGTAAAATAACATGTATGGTGAAGAAAATATTATCTAGTGTGTAGATTCTAAAGGCATGTTGGAATGAATTTTTCATAATCAATTTTTTAGATTTTCAGAACCCATCTTCCAATTTGATTAATAAAATATTAGAAAGAGAAGTTTATACACAGACATTTTATATACAGACAATCCTTAGAAGTAATTATTTCCATGAGACATAAATCAGCCAAGTCTGGTGGTATAGGCCTGTAATCCTAGCTATTTGGAATGCTGAGACAAGATAATAACAAGTTCAAGACTACTCTAGGATGTTTAGTAAGACCCTTACCCTTATCCAAAACATAGCTTATAAAAGGTTGGAGATATAACTCAGTGGTAAAGAACCTACCTATCATTCATACACAAGGTAATAGGTTCAGTCACACACACACACACACACACACACACACACACACACACACTGACTATGAAAAGTTCTAAAATGAAATAAATCCTTTCCTTCCACAGATGATTTGGCCATGGTGTTTTATCATAGCATTAGAAAACTGTGACTAAAACAATAAGTTTAGTTTTCTAGTGTTAACGAAAGAATGCTCAGCTAAACCTAACATAAGCAGTCAATATTTTCCCTTATGCTGTGATTCAATTTACCAGCCATTCTGATGATGGTAACACATGACAAAAGAAAATTAACACCATAACTCCAGTTTTAAATATTATAATTTGTCTCCTGTCTCCAAAGAATTTTCTTCCTTCCTCTACATCTTTTACTCTGCTGTGTAAGATGGAAGTATGGGTAGCTAAGACAGTAATACAGGCACATACTAAAGGATCAATCACACTTTGAGCCTAAGGTCACCAACTCCATGCAGGACTGGAGCACCACTGGCTAAATCAAGACCTTTTATGAGTGATAGCTCACTGTATCTTGTAAAAAATCCCCTTTTGAAAAATTCTAATGAAGGAGTACTTAGTAATAATCATGATTATTTCTGTGTTATTAGAAATAAAAGAAAAATAGAAACACTTTAAATGTTCCCAAGTAGAGTAATGGTTAAATACCTGAGGCTACAATTACATGGCAAAGCATTTTGCTACTAAGTATGTTTAATATTAATAACACAATAACATGTACAAGGTAATCTTTTTCATGTGCATATTATATGTGTCTATAGTCTTTGTGTGCATAGTAAAACTTTGTATATTTCTTGTAGTTCTAGCTAGAGCAATAAAAAAAAAAAACAAAAGGAGATCAAGGAGATAAGGAGCCCTCCTGAGGACTGGGACCTGCATGCAAGGTAGCTGGCCCTGGCAGACCAGCCCATCTGGAGTCTGCCTGAGCCTAGTCCCACCTCCACCCACAGGAGGGGGTAAGTGTGGGCCTGTTTCTGACCCACCTTCCAGGGCCCTGATTGGAGCCTCCTGAAGACTGGGGACTGTGTGCTGGGGAGCCTGTCCCCACAGACCAGCCCATCCAGAGTCTGCCTGCCTCTTAGTCCCACCTCCAACCATGGGAGGAGGTAAGCTTGGGCCTGTTTCCACCAGCCTGCCTTACTGGGACCCTGCTTAGAGCCTCCTGGGGACTGGGACTATGCACACACTGGGAACCCATTCTAGCAGACCGGCTTATCCAGAGTCTGCCAGTGCCCTAGTCCCACCTCCACCAACTGGAAGAGGAGAGCCATCAGAGTAACAGAACTGTTTGCACCCATTGGAAGAGAACTTTCATCTCATACCCACCAGGAAAGGGAGAGACCCCACTGGTATGTACTGGAAGAAGAGATGGGTATACTACAGTATAATAACACAGTCAACCAGACTTTGAAGATTCCCCCATGAAAGGCCACACCCTCCCTGGGGAGCAAAGGGGTTAGGGGTTGGGAGGGGGACAGGTGAAGAAGGGACTGTGAGGGAACTGGAACTGACATGTAAAACAAGCTTATTTCAAATATGAATTTAAAAATATTATCATATTAAAAAATCAAAATGAAAACACACACAATAAGAACTCTGTCAACAGCATAAAGATCAATATGATGCCACCAGAGTCTAGGGACTCCAGACCAGCAAGACTTGAACATCCCAACACAGATGAAGCAGAGGAGAACAACCCTTAAAACAACTTCATAAAGATGATAGAGACCCTAAAAGAGGAAATGAGAAAATCCTTTAAAGAAATGTAAGAAAAGAAAACCAAAAATAACAAGAAACCATTCAAACAGTGCAAGGTTTGAAATAGAGACAGAAAAAAAAACACAGTCTGAGGGAATGCTGGAAATACAAAAGCTGGGTAATCAATCAGGAACTTCAGATGCAAGCATAACCAACAGAATACAAGAGATGGAAGAGAGAATCTCAGGCATTGAAGATACACTAGGAGAAATAGATTCATCAACCAAAGAAAATCTTAAGTCCAACAAATCACTAACACAAAATATCCAGGACATATGGGACACCATGAAAGGGCCAAACCCAAGAATAATAGGTATAGAAGAAGGTGAAGAAACCCAACTCAAAAGTGCAGAAAATATATTCAACAAAATCATAAAAGAAAACTTTTCCAACCTAAAGAAAGGCATGCCAATGAAAATACAAGAAACTTACAGAACACCAAATAGAGTGGACCACAAATAAAGTCCCCTCAACACCAAACATACAGAATAAAGAGAAAATATTAAGAGCAGCAAAGGAAAAAGACCAAGTAACATATAAAGGCAAAACTATCAGAATTACACCTGAAACTCTGAAGATCAGAAGGTCCTGGATAGATATTCTACCAACACTAAGAAACCACAGATGCCAACCCAGACTACTATACCCAGCAAAGTTTTCAATCACTGTACATGGAGAAAACAAGATATTCCATGACAAAACCAGATTTAAACAATACATATCAACTAATGCAGCCATACAGAAAGTTCTAGAAGGAAAACTGGAACCTTAGGAAGTTAACTAAACCCAGAAAAACATAGGAGATAGATAATCCCACTTTACAAATAGCCAAAAGAAAAATCGGGGAAATCCACACATAATACCACCACCAACAACAAATCCAAAACAAACAAGAAATAACAACCAATGGTCTTTAATATCCCTCAATATTAATGATCTTAACCCACCTATAAAAAGACACAGGCTAACAGAATAGATAGGAAGACAGAAGCCATTCTTCTACTGCATACAAGAAACATGGCTCAACTTCAAAGACAGACATTAACTCAGAATTAAGGGTTGGAAAAAATTTTCAATCAAATGAACCCAAGAAACAAGTGGGTGTAGCAATCCTAGCAGCTAACAAATTAAACTTTAAACTAAAATCAATCAAAATAGATGAAGAAGGTCATTTATTATTTTTCACAGGAGAAATCCATCTATGCCCCAATACAAAGGCACCCACATTTATAAAAGAAACATTACTAAAACACAAATTGCACTTACACCCTCACACACATATAGTGGAATATTTCAACACTCCACTCTCAACACTAGATAGGACCACCACACAGAACAAAGAACAAAGGAATTAACAGAAATTATGACCCAATTAGGTTTAACAGATATTTATAGACCATTCCATCCAAACACAAAAGAATATACTTTTTTCTCAGTGCCACATGGAAACTTCTCTAAAATCCACCCCATACTCGGCAATATAGTAACCTCAATAGGAAAAAAAATGGAATAACCCCCTGTATCTTATCGGACCACCATGCTTTAAAGTTAGAATTCAACAACAGTACAAACTGCAGAAAACCTACAAACTCAGGGAAATTAAACAATGTGCAAGTGCACCATTCCTGGGTCAAGGAAGAAATAAAGAAATTAAAGACTTCCTAGAATTCAATGAGAATGAAGACACAACATACACAAACTTATAGGACTCTTTGAAAACAGTGCTAAGTGGAAAGCTGATAGCACTAAGTGCCCACATGAAGAAACTGGAGAATAGCCACACTAGAAAATTACCAGCAAAATCGAAAACTCTAGAACAAAAAGAAGCAAAATCACCTCAGAAGAGTAGATGCCAGAAAATAATTAAATTGAGGGCTGAAATCAATAAAGTAGGAAAACAATACAAAGGATCAATGTAACAAAGAGTTGGTTGTTTGAGAAAATGGACAAGATAGACAAAACTTTATCTAACTATCCGAATGGCAGAGAGAGAACATGCAAATTAACAAAATCAGAAATGAAAAGGGGGACATAACAATGGACACTGAGGAAATCCAATCTTCAGGTCATACTATGTAAACCTATACTCCACAAAATTCTAAAATTTAAAGGAAATGAACAATTTTCTGGATATATATCACTTACCAAAATTAAATCAAGAAAGCAACTTAAATAGACCTATAACCCCTAATGAAATAGAAGCCGTCATTAAAAGTCTCCCAACCAAAAAAAAAACCCAGGGCCAGATAGTTTCAGTGCAGAATTCTACCAGAAATTCAAAAATCAGCTAATAACAATACTCCTCAAAATGTTCTATACAATAGAAGCAGAAGGGTTATTGTCAAACTCTTTATGAGACTGCAATTACCTTGTACCCAAGTCACACAAAGACACAACTAAGAAAGAGAAACACAGACCAATATCCCTCATGAACAATGATGCAAAAATACTCAATAAAATACTGACAGATTGAATCCAATTACACAACAGAGAAATCATCCACCATGATCAAGTATAGATTAATGCCACGGATGCACGGATTGTTCAAAATACAAAAATCCATCAATGTACTCCACCATATAAACAAACTGAAAAAGAAAAACCACATGATCATCTCACTAGATGCTGAAAAAGCCTTTGACAAAATCCAACATCCCTTCATGATAAAGGTCTTGGAGAGATCAGGGATAGCAGAAACATACCTAAACATAATAAAAGCAATATACAGCAAACCATCAGCCAATGTCAAACTAAATGGAGAGAAAATTAATGTGATTCCTCTAAAATCAGAAACAAGGCAAGGCTGTCCACTCTCTCCATATCTCTACAATATGGTACTTGAAGTTCTAGCTAGAGCAGTAAGACAACAAAAGGATACCAAGGGGATACAAATTTGAAAAGAAGAAGTCAAGCTTTCACTATTTAAAGATGATATGATAGTTTACATAAATGATCCAAAGAAACTCCACTAAGCAACCCCTACAGCTGAAAAACACCTTCAGCAAAGTGGCAAGATACAAGATTAACTCAAAAAAAAAAAAAATCAGTAACCCAACTATACACAGACAATAAGGGGGCTGAAAAAGAAATCAGAAAAACAGCACCCTTTACAAAAGCCACAAACATCATAAAATATCTTGGGCTAACTCTAGCCAAACAAGTGAAAGACCTATATAATAAGAACTTTTCATCTTTAAATAAAGAAATTAAGGAAGATACCAGAAAATGAAAAGATCTCCTATACTCTTGGATAGGTAGGATCAACATAGTAAAAATGGCAATCTTGCCAAAAGCAATCTACAGATGCAAAGCAATCCCACTCAAAATCCCAGCACAATACTTCATAGGCCTTAAAAGGACAATACTCAACTTTATAAAACCCAGAATAGCCAAAACAACCCTATACAATAAAGGAACTTCTGGAGGCATCACCATCCCTGACTTCAAGCTCTATTATAGAGCTATAGTCCTGAAAACAGTTTAGTATCAGTGAAAAAAAATGGACAGGTAGACCAATGGAATTGAATAGAAAACCCTGATATTAACCCACACACCTACAGACATGTGATTTTTTTACAAACAAGCTAAAATTATACAATGGAAGAAAGAAAGCATCTTCAACAAATGGTGCTGGCATAACTAGATGTTCGTATGTAGAAGACTGCAGATAGATCCATATCTATCACTATGTACAAAATTTAAGTCCAAATGGATCAAAGACCTGAACATAAATCCAGCCATACTAGATCTCTTAGAAGAGAAAGTGGGAGGTACTCTTTAACAAACGGATACAGGAGACAGGTTCCTGAACATAACACCAATAGCACAGACACTGAGATCAACAATTAATAAATGGGACCTCCTGAACCTGAGAAGCTTCTGTAAGGCAAAGAACACAGTCAACAAGACAAAATGGCAACCCACAGAATGGGAAAAGATATTCACCAACCCCACATCTGACAAAGGGCTGATTTCCAAAATATACAAGGGTCTTAAGAAGCTCATTACAAAACCACCGAATACTCCAATGAAAAAGTGGGGTACCGAACTAAATAGAGAATTCTCAATAGAGGAATCTAAAATGACTAAAGACCCTTAAGAAAGGGCTCAACATACTTAGCCATCGGGGAAATGCAAATCAAAACAGCTCTGAGATACCTTTGCTCCTGTCAGAATGGCTAAAATAAAAAACACTAACGACAGTTTATGCTGAAGAGGAAAGGGAAATACTCCTCCACTGCTGGTGGGAGTGCAAACTCATACAGCCACTTTGGAAATAAGTATGGCTGTTCCTCAGGAAAATGGAAATCAGTCTACCTCAAAACCCAGTAATTCCACTCTTAGGCATATACCTAAAAGATGCACACTCATACAAAAAAGGACATCTGTTCAACTATGTTCACAAAAGCATCATTTGTAATAGCCAGCACCTGGAAGCAACATAGATGCCCCTAAACTAAAGAATGGATGGAGAAAATGTGGTGCATTTACACAATAGAGTGCTACTCAGAGGGGGGAAAACAAAGCAATGGAATCTTGAAATTCACAGGCAAATGGATGGAACTAGAAGAAACCATCCTGAGTGAGGTAACCCAGTCACAAAAGGACAAACATGGCATGTACACACTCATATATGGATATTAGACCTAAAGCAAAGGATTACCATTCTACAATCCACACCACCAGAGAAGCTAGGAAGCAAGGAGGACATTAAGAGAGACATACATGGTCCCCCAGAGAATGGGAAAGGGACAAGATCTCCTGAACAAATTGGGAACTTGGGTGGAAGGGAAAGAGAATTAAGGGAAAGAGAAAGGGAGAAAAGGAGGGGAGAGGAGGAAATGAGGAAACAGGAAGGTTAAGTCGGGAGAAAAATGCAGGAGAGCAAGAAAAAAAGATACCATAATTGAGGGAGCCATTATAGGTCTAAAGAGAAATATAGCACTAGAAAAATGTCCTGAGATCTACAAAGATGACCCCAACTAGCAATCTAAGCAATAGTGGAGAGGCTACCTTAAATGCCCTTTCCCAATAATGAGATTGAAAACTACCTTATATGCTATCCTAGAGCCTTCATCCAGTAGCTGATGGAAGCAGAAGCAAACCCCCACAGCTATACACTGAGCCAAACTCCTGGAATTCTGTTGCAGAGAGGGAGGAAAGATGAGCAACGGGTTCAAGACCAGGCTGGAGAAACCCACAGAAACAGCTGACCTAAACAAGGTCATATACTCCAGTCTGATACCTGGGAAACTAGCATAGGACTGACCCAGACCCCCTGAAGTTGGGTGTCAGTTAGGAGGACTGAGCAGTCTATGGGGCCTCTGGTAGAGGATCAGTATTTATCCCTAGTATACAAATGTACTTTGGGAGCCCATCCCACATAAAGGAATAGTCTCTCAGCCTAGACACATGGGGGAGGACCTCGGCCATGCCCCAAATGATATGACATGGAAGGCCTCACCCTCTCTGAGGAGCAGAAATGGGATGAGATAGGGGGTTAATGGAGGTCAGGAGTGGAGTGGAGGCTGATGGAACTGGGATTGACATGTAAAACAAGATTGTTTCTAATTTAAAACTTTTTAAATATATAAAAAATACTTTACTTCTTTCTTTTTTGAGATAAGGTCTGAAGCTTTAGCCAGGGATAGCCTCAAATTTATTATACAGCCCAGAATAGCTTTATGGTCACAATAATGCTCCTGCTTCAGCATCCCTGGTGCTGGGGTTCCAGGCATGAGCCACCATGCTTAGTCTTAACATTGTTATTAAATATTTCTTATGTCCTAAGAATTATGTTAGGTTCTGAGAGCAAGCACATCCATGAGAAGAAAAAATAATCCCCAGCTCTGTAAAGCTTGTCTAGTCAGGAAGATGCAGTAGGATAAACAAGTGTGTGTCATCTGTTAACTGAAATTAAGAGAAATACTGCAAAACTATTCCCATCTAGGCAAACCTTGGCCCCAGACTTTGTGCCAGTCTCTCTACGCCAGCTTTGAACAGCCCTTCTGGATGGTAAGGTTAAAAGGTGTTCTCCTTCCTCATGCATGTTTACTGAGTTTTTGTATGAATATGTGTTTATAATAAGACCAATGAAATGAAATCTTATTATTCCTGCAGAAAGCTTCTCATTAAGCACGCCATCCCAACAAAAACAACCTCGCATGAGCTGACTGCGAGTCCTCACTCCTCAAATCCTCGTTGCCAAGCTAATAATGTGATTTGTTTGAACCTCTCCTTAGAGGCTTTATTTTCCAAGCTTTAAATCATCTTCCTTGTCCCTTTATGAACTGCCTCCATGTTGGACGTGATTAATGCCTGCTCATTAGATGCTGAGCAAACTTGAGGACAGATGTGCTCCACAACTTTAAAGGCTTCTGTACTGTCAAAGCAGCGCTGCAGCTAGTGTGCAATATATATCATCTGCATCTATGATAAGCATACCTCTTCAAGTAGGGTTCTCCAGGAACACATTCAATCTTCCCATTTCTTACTAATTAAGATCTTCTTCCCACTTCAAAGGCCTGGATTACATCCACAGCCTCTAAATAATGTGTTTCACTTTTTTAAAACTATCATTTCCCTGAAACAGCATTACAAACATTTCAGTGTGTTTTTTTCCCCTTGTCCAGGGCTGTCAGCAGATTCGCTACTGCTCTGGCCATCAGATACATGTCAAGTCCAAGCAATGTCACTAGCTCAGCATTTTTATCTTATGACTAGAGGGCAATTGAAGACGCTGTTTTAAACATTCAAAATTTCCTGTACAATTTTGTGCCTCTAACATTTCTTGTGTACCTAATATGGATTTAATATTTCTCTCATACAGCCAAACATGAAGGTGAAGTTCCTAAGTTCCAAAGATTAACACCTAAATGGGAAGACAGGACAAACAGGTGGGTTTACACAGAAAACATACTGGTCTGTATATACACATTAAAAGGCCTGGGTTACTGGGGAAATACACAGCAATGCCTAACAACGCTATACAACCCGAGTTGAGCAATAAGATTAAGCTCTGCTCACTTGTGCGAAGTTTCCATGGACTAGATGACTTTTATGTGGCATTTTTATTACGGTTGGAAATAACACACAGGGCCTAGCCAAACATACAGTTCATCACTGGGCCAAAAAGCTAGCAGAATCACCACAACTCATATTAAGTCTGACTATTCTACCACCACTAAAAACTTGCATAGGATAATACATCCCATTTCTTTCTTCCTTTCTTTCTTTCTTTTCTTTTCTTTTTTCTTTCTTTTTTTTTTTTAACTTTAACTGTCTAAACATGGTTGCGTTTTCAGTGTTCATCATTGTGGACTATGCCTAAGCTATAGATCCAAATGAACCAAGTAGAAATTTCTACAATCTTTTGGTATAGAATGTAATGTGACTCACATTTCCAGCACTGTTACCACTGCTGAATTTTGTTCCATAAGGTAAAACTTTGAACTTTAGACTTAAATTTAACTTTGAAACAACACGAACGGAAGTAAAATGATTAATTTCCGATTCCAGATACATTTCATCAATCATCAAAGAGTTTCT
This sequence comes from Phodopus roborovskii, assembly GCF_943737965.1. Classification (NCBI taxonomy): domain Eukaryota; kingdom Metazoa; phylum Chordata; class Mammalia; order Rodentia; family Cricetidae; genus Phodopus; species Phodopus roborovskii. Next base: position 156,609 of record NW_026126120.1, read on the forward strand.
AAACAATGCAGACATAGTACATGTCCTGTAGATGGTCACAAAGAATTCTTTGAGTCCCTCAAAGAATGATGAATTCTCTGGAATGTAACAAACCACAATGTCTTAGTGCCTTTGTATTTTTATTCTCATAAAATAAGAGCACTTTAGTGTAGACTTCTTAGCAAAGGGAGTGAGACTCCTTCCTATAAACAACTGCCATGTTGGACTGAAAAGATTGTGCAAGCCAGAATTCTAAGGGCTGCCGTGCAAAATCTAGAGCCCCACATCATGGCAACTTGGACCCAGTTGTCTCCATTAAGCAGAGTTCAGGAGAGCAGATTTAGTTTTGGCCATCATAGCTAATGAGCTTAAGTTCATTTTTAAAAATCTCCTTACTTTAGGTAATCTTTGGTCCCAAAACCTGAGCTGAACAAGCTTGAGAAAAAGGACATCAGGTGAAAAGTTAAAAAGATAAAGAGGTAGTAATATATGAGGATTATATTCTAGGTCAAGGTGAAAATTGATATCTGGTATATTTGTATTCATATTCTTTTGCCTATAGCATAATCACTAAGTGTTTATTGAACAGGCACATAAGTGATTTCTTGTACATACACAACTTACAATTACCATTCCTCTAGTGTTCTCTGCTCTATTGAAATTTATAGGTATATGTTCCTTCAATGTAAGACTGGCTTTTTGAAAAATTCCATCTTCTTTGATATTTCTATCACACGTTTGTCAATGCAAAATCAATCAAACGGAAAGTTCAAAGTTTCTTGTTCCACAGTACAGATAGGCCTATTCTGAGCCACCGAAAATGTATGCCTATAAAACAGAACCTATTCAAGCCATAAAAGAAAGATGTATGTGAGCATCTCACGTGGAATGTAAGAATATGCCACATTCTTTCTCATTTCTATAACTATATATTGAAACCTTCTAACAAGCCTTTGGCCCCATAATGCATACGGCTTACACTGAGCAATAAGGAATATGTCTACAAAATAGAATCTGTACAACCTTAATGAAAGATGTATCATGAACAAACTTTTCTCATAATCATGTGTCATATTCTCAATTATCTCTAGAACTGCATTTCAGGAAAAAATGAGGAAGTTAATAAAGAGAAAAACCTAAACAAAAAAATCAGTGCAATAATGATATATCATAGTTCACATATGTTATATATTTTTACATTTAATACTAAACCCTGCTAACAGAAAGTAAATGTTCTTTCCAAACCATATTTGGCTAAGTGTGGTGGCATATGCCTTTAATCCCAGCACTTGAAAGGCAGAGGCAGGCCCTGTGAATTTGAGGCCAGCTTGGTCTACAAAACAAATTCCATACCAGGCAGGACTACACAGAGAAACCCTGTCTCAAAATTGAAAACAAATCAAAACATATCTGGACATTCATAAAAATTAATATACCTAAGCCAATAGAAATTTTAATTCCAGCTAATATAACTAATACATGCAACATTCTCAAGCAATGATATAATAGAAATAGAACTTACAAAATCAAACAAGGCATTACCAAATGGAAATTTAATAGACATGCTGATAGAGATTAGGAATATGGCTCAGTGGGTAAAGTGTTTAATGTGCAAGCATGAAGACCTGAGCTTGGATCCAAATGAGCATGGCAAAGGTAAACAGTGCAGGTTATCCCAAGGCTGAGGAAATGCAGACAAGGAGATCTCTGAGGCTTGCTGGCCAGTCAGTCTAGACAAATCAATGAACACCATGGTCAGTGAGAAACTGTGTCTCAAAAATAAGTAGAGCATGATTGAGGACAGCAACATCAATATCTGACCTCCATGTATGCATATGTGCACATGCATATGTATGCGCACACACACATGTACATGAACACACAAATGCATACTTGTGAAAAGACTTGCAAGAGAAAAGATCAGTACAAAAGGAAATTACAAAATGTATTGAAATAATTTTAATGAAAATACAACATATAAAATATGTGGACTGCAGCTAAAACTGTTACAAAAGGAAAATTTAAAACACCGGAAAAAGGAAAAATAAGCTAAACAACCAAGTAGCTAAAACCAAAAAAAAAAAAAAAAAAGAAGCAGATAGCCAGGAGTGTAGCATATGCCAGTGGTCCCAGCATGCAAGAGGACCATGAGGAGTTCAAGGTCAGCCTGGGTCACATGGTATGACTCTATCTCAAAAAAAAAATTGTAAAGTAACTATTAACATGAAGAATCAAACAGTTCATGCTTTTAAAATAGTGTATTACAATCAGGTGTTTTGCCAGGAATGGAAAGGTGGTCTAATTTAGAGTTCTATAAAATGCCACAAAAGGTTGTCATTCACTTATTTTTATAGATGTTAAAGGTGTTCAAAAAGTTTAATACTTGTGCATGTAGTTAGAATTGGTGAACAATTTCCCAGCTTTGTATCCATACAAAAGCCTATGTAGAATTTACTGAAAATATACTAAATGCCTTCATACTAAGGTCAGGTACAAGACAAGGATACCCACTCTTCTTACTTCTGTTCATAATCTGTTGTAGCCATTAGCTAATTCATGAATACAAGAAAAATTAATTGGAGACAAAAGAAAAAAGTGACACTATCTTCATTTAGAGATGATGTTATATTTGTAATATCCAAAGAGTTAATGGAAAAACCACTACAAGCAAATAAGACAATTTAATGAAGTAGAACATTATAAAATTAACATAAAAATCAATAACTTTCTTATATACCAGTAAAGCAGTTAGAAGAAAGAATGTGGGAAATTAATAGAGTGATGAGTCATGCTTTTAGTTAAGAAACATTAGCATAATAAATACATTACTTTCCTCTAGATTAATTTATAAATTAAATATCACCCCTTTAAAAATATCAGCTGGGACCACTGAGATGATTCAGAGAGTAGAGACGCTAGCAGGCAGAACTGAGAACCTGAGTTTGAACTCCAATACACACACACACACACACACACACACACACAACCACGTGAGCACACAAGGAAAAAATAGGTAATTTATTAAAAATATCACCTGGATTTTTTTCTGAAACTTAACAAACTGAAGGGCATCATTAGCAATTCCAGCTTGTTGAATACAATTTTGGTAAAGTGTTCTCCTTAGCTTTGCATTTTCAAATATTTACATAATACTATATATATATATATATATATATATATATATATATATAGAGAGAGAGAGAGAGAGAGCCATTAACAATTAACATCATTGATCGTTGCACAGAAGAAAAATTGGGAACCATCTCAGGAGGATAAGTCTACAGCATTGGCAAAATTAAAAATTTTAGAGTCCTTACAGATTTAAGGAACAGTGCCAGTTCTTACAGACTTGTTTTCTTTCTTTTTCATTGAAAAAAATAGACCTGTGCTAATACAAGTATAGTAAAAACAGAATGTAATGTAAAAGGCAAATAACAGTGCCAAAAAAAAACTGTAAAGGAAAAATGGCATTCCTTGAAAACTCACCTTGAGCTTTGAAAGATGAAGGATCAACATTTATCTATACAACATAGACCCTGACTGAGGGAACAGAAAGCCATAGGGCCAGTTTATGTTTAGACAACATGATACTGATATGGATATCTGGTATAAGTCTCCTATCTAGGGACCCCAAAGTAAACAGTTATTGAATCTGTTATATGACTGGATTTGGCAGAGTGCCACTTTTGTGTGATTAGGTATAAATGCAGTCATTGGGTCAGTGGCCTGAACCTTTACTTTCTCCAACCAACCTGACTGTAAGCCTGTATACTGCTACATGTATGCCTGTGCCTACCTATGTGTGGCCTGTATGCGCTGGCATGTGCCTGGGTGCCTGCTGGCAGCTGCCAGTCCTGCATCCTTCACCTGGATTGAACAAAGTATGTCTTACTTCCTATGAGACCTAGAAAACTCTTCAGCCTCCCATGACCCCCCCACCTTTCCTGGCATCAGTACAAGGATCTCACACTGACATATTCACCCCAATCAAACTCCTTTAACATTTACTGAGCATCTTACTGAGCAGCATACTCTGTGATAGTGGAGCAGAACTGTGGGAAAACTTTTCCTAAAGACTCAACTGTAAGCAAAGCTGTGAAGCAAGACCAGCAGAGTGACAGCGAGAGAAAATAAAAGAATAACACTGTGTGATAAAAAGGTGTATATGATGACTAATCTTGATTGTTAACTTGACAGGGTCTAGAATAACTACATTGCAATAGCCTCTGGGCATGCCTGTGAGGGACTATCTAAATTATGTTCATTGAGGTGTGAAGACCCACCCTAAGTGTGGTGGCACCATTCCATGGAGAGAAATCCTCCACTAAATAAAAGGAGCAAGTGAGCTAAGCATAAGCATTCTTCCCCCTGTTCCTGACTGCAGATACAATGTGACCAGCTACCTATTGTTTCCCACCATGCCTTCTCCATCATGATGGACTATACCCTCGAACTGTGAGCCAAAATAAATCCTCCCTTCTTTAAGTTGATTTTGCCAAGTATTTTGTTCCAGCAATAAAACAATAAATGAATATAGTAGCCCACCTAAATAATACATGAATTTTCCATAAAGGTTACCAAAATAAAGGTGGATGATAACTAAGGACATCTACAGGTGTGTGTGTGTGTGTGTGTGTGTGTGTGTGTGTGTGTGTGTGTGTGTGTAAGTAGTTTGATGAATATTGTTTCCTGGAACTAATAGTTATATTGTGGTTATATAGTAGAATGTCTTTGTTCTTTAGATGATATATTTAGGGGTGAGATTTCATGTCATCCGCAATAATCCCTCGAAAAGTACTGTGCAAAATAACATAAGGAAGAAGGAGGAAAAGATAAGGAAGGGGACATGAAAGACATTGGTTACCAATTTAAGCCAGAATGTGAAATCTAACACTACACATTGTCAGATATGCAGAGAGCTAGTTGAAAGGAAGTGATTTTTTATGTTCCATAAATGAAGAACAGAGGACCTTATCAAACATACTGAATGAAATCAT